>NC_060271.1:11212863-11410176 GCF_021613505.1 Equus quagga | reverse complement strand
CCCCTGGCCTGTTAGCCCAGGGATCTGCCACACCCACTAGAGCCCAGATTTAATCCAGTTCAGCCAGGGCAGGCAGCCCACCCTAGAGACCAGCCCCACCCAACAGCAAGCCCTCAGGCTACTTGTCAGCCTGCATCCTCTACAGGCAGGCAAGTGTGTCCACCTCTGTGGGGCAGGGCCTGTGTGAGGACCAGGTGAAGTGTGGGGGGCATTGGTGGAAAGGTGGGGGCCTCTGCAGTGGGGTATCAGGGTATGCTCCAGGCGTTTGGGAAGTGTTCAGGGACCAGGACTGTGTTGATGGTGTGTGTGGTCCTGTGGGGGGTGAGGCTTATCAGCAGCAGAAGACCTGTGCTTCACAAATAGCCATAAAAAGGATCAGCCCCACCTTCCAAAACCTGAAACAATTGAATGCTCCTGTGCCTAGGGCCAGCCCCACTCAGCTGCACTTCTAAGAGAACTGACAACAGCCTTGTGGCCTGAGGCCTATAGCAACTGTAAGCCCCTGAGCCTAGCAACCAGCTACACCGGGTACCTACCCAATTAACAGGAAAACTGAAACAGGAGTGTGCTGCTAGACCTTATAGCTAAAGGTGCTGAGGCTCCCCAAACCGGATTTACAAACAGCTGGCAAGGGAAGGAAAGACTGGACTCCCTGGGTACCTGCATTAAGAGCAGCCTTGCCACAGCAGAAGGACACAAGTTGCCCACAAAGGGGTCACTCCTGGTTCTTATGGTCTGGTGACGAGAGGGAAGCACACTGCTGGGCCTCATAAGGCATCTCATACATAAGGCCACTTCTCCAAGATCAGGAGACATAGCTGACTCACCTAATGCACAGAAATAAGCACAGAGAAAGAGGCATAATGAGGAGACAAAGGAATACATTCCAAGCAAGGGAATAGGACGAAACCCCAGAAAAAGGACTAAATGAAACAGAAATAAGTGACCTACCCGACAAAAAGTTCAAACAAAATCTCATAAGGATGCTCACAGGTATTGAGAGAAGGCTTCATGAACACAGTGAGCTTGTCAACAAAGAATTGGAAAATATAAAAAGAACCAATCAGAAATGAAGAATACAATACTGGAAATGAAAAATTCACTAGAGGGACTCAATAGCAGAGTACAGGATACATAAGAACAGATCAGTGAGCTAGCAGGAAGACTAGAGGAGATCACCTGAGCTGAACAAAAAGAAGAAAAAGAATTAGACAGAATGAGAACAGTCTAAGGGAACTCTGGGACAATATCAAGTGTGCTAACATTCATATTATAGGTGTTCCAGAAGGAGAAGAGAGAGACAAAGGGGCAGAAAATTTATTTGAAGAAATAATAGCTGAAAATTTTCCTAACCTAAGGAAGGAAACAGACACCCAAGTACAGGAAGCACAGAGAGTTCCAAACAAGACAAGCCCAAAGAGGCCCACATCAAGACACATTATAATTAAAATGTCCAAAATTAAAGATAAAGAGAGAATCCTAAAAGCAGCAAGAGAAAGGCAACAAGTCACATACAAAGGAAAGCCCATAAGGCTATCAGTGGACTTCTCAGCCAAAACCTTACAAGTCAGAAGAGAATAGCATGACATATTTAAAGTGCTAAAAGGAAAAAAACCTACGGCCAAGAATACTCTATCCAGCAAGATTGTCATTCACAATGGAAGGAGAGATAAAGAGCTTCCAAGACAAGCAAAAATTAAAGGAGTTTATCACCAAGAAACCAATTCTACAAGAAATGCTGAAGGGACTTATTTAAGTGGGAAAGCAATGACGACAAATAGGGATAAAAAAATTATTTAAAAAACCAGGCAATAAAATCACTGGTAAAGGTAAAAATATAGTAAAGGTAGCAGATCAACCACCTGTGAAGACAATATGACGGTTAAAAGAAAAAAGTACTAAAATCACCTATTTCAATGATAAGAGGGCAATGGATAGACACACACAAAATAAGAGATTAGATGTGATTTCAAAAAGATAAAATGTGGGAGGAGGGGAGTGAAAAAGTAGAGCTTTTAGAAAGAGGTCAAGCTAAAGAGTCTATCAACTCAATATAGACTGCTATATACATAGAATATTATATGATTCTCATGGTAATCACAAATCAGAAACCTATAATAAGTAAGCAAATGGGTAAGGCAAAAGAAATCAAACCACAAAGGAAGAGAGCCAGAGAAAAAGAAAGGAACAGAGAATTACTAAAACACCCAGAAAAAAAGTAACAAAATGGCAATAAATACATATTTATCAATAGCTACGTTAAATGTCAGTGGACTAAATACGCCAATCAAAAGGCATAGGGTGGCCAATTAGATTAAAAAACAAGACCCACGCATATGCTGCATACAAGAGACACACTTCAGACCTAAAGACACTCACAAACTGAAAGTGAAAGGATAGTAAAAGATACTCCATGCAAATGGCAAAGAAAAGAAAGCTGGGGTAGCAATACTTATATCAGACAAAATAGACTTTAAAACAAAAACTGTAACAAGAGACAAAGAAGGGCACTACGTAACGATAAGGGGAACAATCCAAGAAGAGGACGTAACACTTGTAAATATCTATGCACCCAACATGGGAGCACCTAAATATATAAAGCAATTATTAACAGACATAAGAGGAGAAATAGACAGTAACACAATAATAGTAGGGGACTTTAACACTCCACTTACACCAATGGACAGATCATCAAAACAGAGGATCAATAAGGAAACACTGGCCTTAAAGGACACATTAGACCAGATGGACTTAGTAGATATATACAGAACATTCCATCCCAAAACCACAGAATACACATTCCTTTCAAATGCACATGGAACATTCTCCAGGATTGATCACATATTAGACCACAAAACAAGTCTCAATAAATTTAAGAAGATTGAAATAATACCATGCATCTTTTCTGACCACAAAGGTAGGAAACTAGAAATCAACTACAGCAAGAAAACGACAAAAGCCACAAAAATGTGGAGATTAAACAAAATACTACTGAACAACGATTGGGTCAATGAAGAAATCAAAGGAGAAATCAAAAATCTCCCAGAGATAAATGAAAATGAAAATACGACATGCCAAAATCTATGAGATACAGCAAAAGCAGTTCTAAGAGGGAAGTTTATAGCAATTCAGGCCTACCTGAACAAAGAAGAAAAATCCTAAATAAATATCTAAGAGCGCATCTAAAGGAACTGGAAAAAGAAGAACAAGCAAAGCCCAAATTTTGAAACTTGCAAGAATTACCAAAATGTGACACAGATAAAGCGAGCAAATGCTGTTGGAAAAATTGCACTGATAGACTTGCTCAACACTGAGTTGCCATAAACCTTCAATTTGTAAAAACACATTATCTTTAAAGTGCAATAAAGTGAAGCACAATAAAATGAAGGTGCCTGTATCTGAGAAGAACCATTTTTCACATTGAGTCTTACAATCCATAAACATGGAATATCCCTCCATCTATTTTGGTGTTCTTAAATTTCCCTCAGTTATGTCTGAGAGCTTTTATGTAGGGCTCATATACATTTTTTTTTAGATTTATTCATAGATATTTGATATCTGAGTGAAAAAATAGATTGTATGGTTGTTAAATTTAATTTTCTACGTACGTGTTGGTGATGTGTAAAATGCAATTAAGTTTTGTTTGTTGACACATCCAACAACCTGGTTAAACTAACTAATAAATCTATTAATTTATCTGGATCTTCTAACTAATCACTCACATCATCCAAAGGCAAAGACAGTTTTATATCTTCCTTTCCAGGCCTCATGCTGTGTGTGTGCGTATGTGTGGTTTTTGTGTGTGGATTTTTTTTCCGCCTTACAGCATTGCCTAGGGATTCTAGCACAATGATAAACAGCAGTGGATGAAATAGTGGGCATCCTTGTCTAAATCCCAATCAGGAGAGAGATTTCAATATTTCACTATTAAGTATAATGTTGCTATTGGGTTTTTTGTAGAATTACCTTATCAGAGTACATTAGTTATCTAAATCTACATTTAAAAAGTACCCCCTCAGGGCCAGCCCCAAGGCATAGCAGTTGAGTTTGGCACGCTCCACTTTGGCAGCCCAGGTTTGCGGGTTCAGATCCTACACCACTCATCAGCCATGCTGTGGCAGTGACCCACATACAAAATAAAGAAAGAGGGGCACAGATGTTAGCTCAGGGATAATCTTCCTCAGCAAAAGAATATATAAATAAATAAATTAAATTAAAAATACTCCAAAATTTTCCAGCCAAAACAACAAATATTTGTTACAGTTTTTGAGGGTCGGGAATTCAGGAGCAGCCTTGCTGGGTGGTTCTGGCTGACAGCCACTCGTGAAGTTCAGTCAGCAGGTCTACAGCAGTCCTTCCAAATGGCGTCCTCACAGGGTTCTTGGTAAGAGGCCTCTGTTCGTCACCATGTGGGTCTCTCCATAAGCCTCCTGAGTATCCTCACAATATGTTAATTGGCTTCCCCTGGAGCAGGTGGTCCAAGAGAGAGTGAGGAGCAAGGAGGGAGCCACAGTGCCTTTTCTGACCTAGTCCCTCAAGTCACACACTTTGTCACTTCTTCTTTAATCTACTTTTTAGACGAAAGTCACTAAGTCCAGCCCACAGTCAAGGGGAGGGGAATTGGGCTCCACATCTTGGAGAGAGCAATGGCAAAGAGTTTGTACACACAGCCTATTTGGTTGCTCATAGGGCACAATGCAACTGTGACTTTATATCTTTCATTAGTTTGGGGAAACTCTCAGACATTATCTCTTCAAATATTGCTGATTCCCTTCCTTCCTTTCATTCTGGGACTCCAGCGGCTCATGCATTAGACCTTTTCATCTATCCCCAACGTCTCTATTACATTTTTTCCTATATTTCCATCATTTTTCTCTCTGAGCTTCAACCTGAATATAGTAATCTGATATATCTTAATATTCATTAATTCTCTTTTCATCTGAGCTACATCTGCTGTCAGTAGATCCACTGAGATCTTATTTTTTGGTATTAACAATTTCAGTTATAGAATTTCTATTTCATATTTTTTATAATTTCCAATTACCTGTTGAAATTTTCAGTCATGTCTTTTATCTCCTACTTAATAAGAAAAATTATTTTTAAATTGAGTCTCATAATTCCAATATCTGGAACTCCTGTGGATCTGTGTTTGTTGTGTGTGTTTTCTGCTGAGTTTTTTTTCCCCATATTGTTTGGGCTCATTTTGTACCTGGCTACTTTTTACTGTGTACCAGACAGATTGTTGGCAAAATTGCTTATAGGCTTAAGATGATGGAACGTTCTTCCAGAGCGGATTTACATTTGTTTATGCCAGGTGCCTGTCATCAAGCAATTCAGAATCCCCTGAAGCTAAATATAGGAATTGGGACAATTAAAAGCTGAGCTGTAGATTCAGTAACCATTTGTGTACTTCCAATTTATTCCTTTTACTAGGATGTCCTTTTGAACTCCCAATTCAAAGTAGGTAGATTCCAAAAGGCAGGCACCTTCCCCAGAGGACCCTGGAATCTGTTCCCTGTCCACATAGCCACGTGAAGCTGCCCACAGCACTTCTGGGCTTCTTGGCTCACCCTTTTTGAATTGGCAAGTCCCCAGACATCTCCAAATCTCAGGATCGAATCTCTTCAGCTCCCTTCTCCCCCTGGCCCAACATCTCTTCACTACATTATTAGCTCTCTGATGTGTTCAGGTAGTGTGTGTGTGTCCTCCAGACACCAAATGAATAATAAGGAAATGTTTAAAACGACTGTATGTCAAAAAATACAACAACATAAATGACCAAACTGCCTCAGAAGAAGGAGAATACCTGAACAGCCCTTCATCTACTAAAGAAACTGAATTCACAATTTAAAATCTTCCCACAAAGCAAACACCAGTTTCCAGTGGCTCCATGTGCAAATTCTATCAAATATGTAAGGAAAAAATAATATAAATCTTTTCAAACTCTTTCATAAAATAGAGGAAGAGAACTCAAACCAATTCATTTTATAAGCCCAGATTTCCTTTAATATAAAACCCAGAAAAAGACATTGCAAGGAAAAAGAAAAACTACAGATGAATTTTGTTCATGAGCATAACCATAAAACTGTTATCACAATATTACCCAATAAGTCCAGCAATATATACAAAGGGTAATACATCATGACCAAATGGGATTCATCCAAGAAGCAAGTTAGGTTTAACATGTAAAAATCATTCAATGTTAAAAAAGAAAATCATATATTCATCTCAGTAGATGTAGAAAAGCATTTGACAAAATTCAACATGTATTAATGTTAAAAACTCTCAGCAAATTAAGAATAAAAAAGAATTTCCTTAACCAGGTAAAGGTCATCTGTTAAAAATTCACAGCTAACTTTCTGCTCAATGGTGTAGACTGGATGTTCTATCAGTTGCCATGCTGTGGTGGCATCCCACATAGAAGAACTTGAAGGACCTACAACTAGGATATGCAAGCATGCACTCGGGCTTTGGGGAGAGAAAAAAGAGAGGAAGATTGGCAACAGATGTTAGCTCAGGGCAAATATTTCCCTGCGAAAAAAAAATGATTGAAAGTAGAACTACCATATGATCCAGCAATCCCACTTCTGAGTATTTATCCAAAAAAGTTGAAAGTAGTATCTCAAAGAGATATTTGTATACCCATGTTCATAGCAGCATTATTCACAATAACCAAGAGGTGGAAGCAGCCCAGATGTCCATTGATGGATGAATGAACAAAATGTGATATATGCATGTACTGTATATATTACATGGAATGATCCATGTAATAACAGAGTAGAGTCAGAAACATCAATATGAACTCATATTTAATTTAATATAGATACAGATGGTTACATATAGAGATATTTATAGATACGTATGTACACCCAGCTTAGCATACTGACATATATATCTTTGCTCTGTTGGATAAGAGTGCCTGAAAAAAATAACACCCCAGTAGCAATGACCACACCTAGCACTCAGAAGCTGGTTTCTAATACCCTTCTCCAAGAAGAGGAACCAAGGCTTCCTGGAGAAATGGCTGACTCTAGAACCAGGGCGGGAAACACACAGGATGAGCCTGGAGCATCTTGTAGTGGCAAAAAGTAAGCAGAAAACAAACAAAACTCCACGGATGGGTACATGTCAAAGAAGCCCAGGAGCCAAGTGAATGAGCTCTCAATAGCCAAAGCCAGAACAATTTGAACCAGATAAATAAGGTAGTAATGTATTATAACACAAAATACAAAATAAATTCCTATGAGTTCATATCGTTATAAATAAGTGAATGAATAAGTTAATAAAAGAGGAGAAAAAGATAGATCTTCCACGCAGAAGAATTCCAAATAATTTGTGTAGATCCTCTGCCCTCAAGGAAGGGAAATATGACTGCCTACTCCTTGGGCGTGAGCTATGCCCAGTGACTTCCTTGCAAAGAATACAGTATGAAAAGAGGAAAAGAAAAAGTAACTTTACAGAGGAGAGACCTGACAAACACCACCTAAGCCAGGTGACCAAGGTCGACGTTGACGGTCGTAAGTCATGTTAGCAGCATGTACACTTGATACGAAGTGATAAAAATGTCACTTTCTCTCCGTAGTTTTCTTCCCGATAACCCATAACCCAGTCTTATCATGAGAAAAAACATCAACTTCCAATAATGGGGCATCTTAAAAAACACCTGGCCAGTACTCCTCAACACTGGCAAAGTCATCAAAAACAAGGAAAGTCTGAGAAACTCTCACAGCCTAGAGGAGCCAAAGGAGACATGACAACTAAATACAACACGGAACAGAAAAAGGACATTAGGTAAAACCTAAGGAAATCTGAATAAACTGTAGAAGTTAGTTAATAATCGTGTATTAACATTGGTTCACTAATTATAACAAATGTACCATGTTAATGTAAGATGTCAATAATAGGAGAAACTGGGTGCAGGATATATGGGAACTCTGGACTATCGTCTCAATTTTTCTGTAAACATAAAACTTTCTAAAAAATAAAGTCAATTTAAAAACTCTAAGGGAGGGGCCAGGCCCGTGGCCAAGTGGTTAAGTTCGCGCGCTCCGCTTCGGCGGCTCAGGGTTTCTCTGGTTCGAATCCTGGCCGCAGACATGGCACCGCTCATCAAGGCATGCTGAGGCGGCATCCCACATGCCACAACTAGAAGGACCAACAACTAAAAACACACAACTATGTACCGGGGGGCTTTGGGGAGAAAAAGGAAAAGTAAAATCTTTAAAAAAAAAAAACCCTACGGGATCTACAAAAAAGCTACTAAAACTAATAAATGAGTTGGGAAGGTTGTGCAGTAAAGAGTTAACTCAGCAGGTGTGAGATGTCCAAACCCTGCACATTCCAAAAACAGACTGGCTTTTCACTGACTCCTGGGAAATAACCTCAGTTCTTGGAACATCTTGCCTGATGAGAATCTCTTTGTATACCTGGGCCTTGGGCCACATCTGAGAGTTTATGCTAAAATGTGATTGATGGTGGAGGCCAGGGGCCATGCTGGATCAGTTCGACCTCTGGAGGGGCTGGAGACTGAGTAACTAAAGTCAGTCACCCTCTGTATCCTTACGTTACTGATTCCCACTGCAAATAAAGCCTGGACACCAAGGCTTGGGTGAGCTCCGCTGTTTGACCATCCTTTGTACGTGTTGTCACACATCATTCCTGGGAGAATTAAGTGCTGTTCATTGACTCTACTAGAACACAACAGGAATCTCGCTTCTGGTCCCTCCTGAACCCCACCCTATGTGCTTTCTTCCTTTGCTGATTTTAATCTGTGTCCTTTCACTGTAATAAACTTTAACTGTGAGTATAACAGCTTATCTGATTTCTCTGAGTCCTTCCAGTGAATCATGCAACCTGATGGTGGTCTTGGAGACCCCCAACACAAAGGTCAATAGGTCAATACACAAAAACCAGTCATATTTGTATATAATAGCAATGAGCAGCTGTAAAATGAAATTACAAACACAATTCCACTTAAAATAGCAGCCAAAAGTATAAAATACGTAGGAATAAGTTTTACAAAAATATGTTCAAGCCTATAGATCCAAACTACAAAACTTTGCTTGATAATTCCAGAATTCCCATTTCACTCTTTTCTATAGAGTAAACGATTTGATGGAACTCCATTTTTTTCCTCTATATTCAAAAACACATTAATCATAGTTATTTTAATGTCTCTCTCTGGCTCCTCAATATCTGGATCACTCATGGGATTCTTTCCATTGTGTGGAGGTTTTTTCTTGTGCTTTTTTCGCCAATCGGACTGTTTCTTGGCATGCCTGCTGAGTTTTTATGAAGTGCTGAGCATCGCGTACAATGAATTGCAGAGGCTCTTTAGCGTAAGAGGGTTACATTGTCTCCCGGCAGTCCCGTGGAATACTGGCAGAGCCTCGTGATGGGAGGGGGCAATTTGCGCACAGCATTTCCTTTCGGTGCTCGCAAGTTGCTTTCCTTTATAGTAGTTGTAATTATACTGTGCACTTATTTTGTACCATTTCTCTCCACTTCAGAGCCCAAAAAAGCTGTAAAAGTCACCTATAAAAGTTTGAGGGTCAGGGACACGTAGAGAAAGAAGGCAATGACACAGATGAGCATTTTGTATAATGTCACCTTCATCTCTTTCCAGACAAACGGGAAAGCCTCCTTACCCAAAACCCATATCTTACGTTCTTTGACCACATTTCTTAATCACCTGCACAACATTATAAAGAATGCCTTCAGTCACCAGGGCAGGGCCCAGGTGAACAGGTCAGTAACTAAAGGACCGGACGTAAACTCCTTCACCATCAGCTATGTCATCCATCAGCATGCTGTTCCACCTCTTCTCTTCCAATACCTCCAAATCCTACCTGGAAGTGGTGTTTGACAAGACTAAATTCACTCACCTTGCCCAGCACACTTCCCTGCATCACAATGACCTGGTTTACAAATTCAACATCAGAACTTCCATTTTAATAAATATTGCCTAGTGACCCATGAGCACACAGGTTCATCTTGGCCTTTGTATTGCCTGAGATCTCCTTAAAACAACCAGTTGCCTAAGACACAAACCCTGGTGACGGATG
Organism: Equus quagga; assembly: GCF_021613505.1. Lineage (NCBI taxonomy): Eukaryota > Metazoa > Chordata > Mammalia > Perissodactyla > Equidae > Equus > Equus quagga. The sequence goes on along the minus strand of NC_060271.1, from coordinate 11,400,112 downwards.
CTTCCGCTGTGGTGGTTGGACAAAATGTAGCGTGCAGGCAGTCCTCAAGAAAGAAATGGTAGCTGAACTTGAGGCAGGGCAGGGCCAGTTCTAGAATCTCAAACTCCCAACTTCCGGCCAGGGCTCTATCCATTAGGGCTACCCCCACACCTCCCCCAGGATCCCATCAACGGCCATTCCACTCAGACCCCCAGCCTGGGCACACTCCTCTCTCTGCACAGGAAAGCGGGGCTTGCTGGTCCAGCACTAATCCTCCCAGGGACCATGTAAGCTCTGCCATCTGGTGGCTGTTCAAGATATTACAAGCAACAGAGAGAAAGAATAAAGAACAGGAGGAGACATTTGCAAAAAGAAAGCACTATACTTTGTGAATGAGCTTTTAGAAAGCGTTTGGCCTCAAAGCAAACTGCACCCTCCCCCACTTTACCATTTACACTGGTGGAACTGACTAACTGTAAACGGATTCCCTTAGGGAAACCAATAGAGAGCATGTACGTTACAAGAGCCTCAGAGACTCTCATATTCTTTGATGGAGTCATTCCATTCCTGGGAGTTTGTCCTAAGGAAGGGGCATTGCTTCCGGACTTTGATGGAAGAGGCACAATGACTAGGGTCATCCAGATAGAAGAAACTGTCAGACAGCAGAGATCCCGGGGGAGTAGCCAGGAATCAGAGCCGCAGCCCCACCCCAGACTGAGCTGGGACATCAGGAACTGGGGTGGATGGAGAAAAAGAGACCTAGGAGTACAGTCACCCAGGAGGCACGGCAAGGCTTCAGGGATGGGGAGTCTGAGGCTGTGCTTTCCAGGCAAATGGGAGCCCACTGCCTCAGCAGATACGCCAACCAAGCCTAGGTTCACCCTGCCCGGCCGGCTTGCAGACTATTCCAGACCCAACTTGGTAAAGGACTTTGGGAAAAGCTAAAATCATTTTTATTATGCTCACCTGGGCTGCGTGACAGGCGTGAGTATGGACGGGCAATAGCTGGTGGGTGATGGGGATGGGCCGTGGTTGGTAGGCAGGTGGCTGTGCCTGGTGGTCCTGGGCCTACAGCATGCCAGGTCTTATGCTAAGGCTTTACACTGAGCACCTACCACAAATATGAAGTAGATCCTCTTTTTAATGTCCATTTAAGGAAATAAAAACTGATGCCCAGAGAGGTTAAGTGATTTGCCCAACGTCACACAACTGATTTAATTGGCTGAGCTGGGACTGGCTGATACATATTCATTTAACAAGCACTAAGCCCTTGTTCTATGCAAGGACTACGCCAGATGTCCTGGGGATATCCTGCCTTCCAGGAGCTCACAGACCTGGAGCACAGCCCACCTGGTGAGCATGGGGAGGGAAAGGTGTCAGAGAGCCGTCCTGAAGGAGGTGAGGCTGGCAGAAGGAAAACCATGGACCCTGAATATGAACATCACAGGCACTGAGATGTGAAACAGCGTGGGAGAGGAGCGGAGGGGAGACTAGAGAAGTCAAGCAGGGTAAGGTGGGCGGCAAAGGGGGTGAGTAGACGGCATCATGTTCACCCCTGATAGTCTAGTCTTTATCCATCACCATACACATGTGCCCCTTTACCCCCTTCGCCCTCCCCCCACCCCTTCCCCTCTGGCAACCACCAACAGAAGCTGAAATACAATAATGCACACCTGAAATTTACACAATGTTATAAGGCAATATGACCTCAATAAAATAATTCTTTAAAAAAACAGTATTCCTAAGTCTGTCTTAATGTATTTCTGAAGGTCATAGGTAAGAGCATGTTTAAATATGAATGTACACACATATACATAGTATATACACTGGAAACCTAGTCGGTATGTGTGCAGGATGTTCTTTATTAAGCAATAAATGTTAGCTACTTAAGCAGGAGAAAAAAAACAGCAAGGAGAATAGAGGCTGGAGAGGTGGCCTTCACGAAGGGCTTCCAGTGTGGCCATCTGGTGGCTGCTCAAGATATTGCAGGCAAAACAGAAAGAATTACGGTGACTGTTGCGAATGCTCACTGAGCATTTACTACACGCCTTCTGTACATATATTAATTCTTTTACTCTTCAACGCAACCCTATCAGATGGGCATCATTTTTGCCCCAATTTTCAGATCCAGACGCTGAGATGCCTTTGCTCCTAAATTGCCAAATATCCCACTAATCTAAGAGCAGCAGGGTGAGATTTCCCGGGGAAGTCTGGCTTCAAGCCCACGCCCACCCACAGCCTCTAGCTGCACCTGCCTGAGGAGGAAGGTGCATCTCGCAGGGGTGAGGGCTGGGTCCCGGCCAGCTCTGTGCGTGGGAAAGGTCTCTCTGGTGGCAGTGTGGAGGATGGTTTGAGTGTGCAACAGTGTGCAAACAAGGAGAGCAGGGGGCTGCTGTCAACATCCAGGCGAGCTGGAGACATGAAGCAGGGGAGCTGGGGCGGAGGTGAGGGAGTGGGGTTGGGGCTGACGCCCGCACCTGGCCTGCGTGGATGAGTGGTGGGGCCACTAACAGGAAGAGGGAACTCAGGTTGGTGAAAGAGCAGGAATTCCATTTTGGACCTGAGGTGTCTGAGGAGTTGAGCAGGAGGCAACTGGATACTGGAGAGAATGGGGCCAAAGGTGCTGATTTGGAAGTTGAGATTTCACAGGAAATAATGTAAATGGATGGAGTGGATAAGGTCCCAATGTCATTCCTTCAACAGATCTTTACTGGGACCTCCTGTATTCCAGACCTGGGCTGGATGCTTGGACAGTGCGCTAAACGAGACAGGTGTGGTGTCTGCCTCATGGAGGTCAAAGTTCACTGTCTTGCTCAGAGAGCAACACCATGACCAACGTGAACCCAGGGCCTGTGCGAGCCTGGTGAGCTGCGGGCTGGTGGTCAGGGACAGCTCCCCAGAGAACACGACTGTTATTCTATTCCTGTGCTGAGAGCAGAAGGATCAGACAGGCCACCGTGTCTTGCAACAAGAAGACGGGCCTATAGCGCTCTTGGCGAGAGCAGTCTCAGCAGTGTTGGGGGTGAAAGATGTTGAGGAGCAAGTAGGAAGGATGGAGGCAGGAACAGCGAACATGGACAGCTGCTCTCAGATACTTGAAGGGACCCGTCTCCACTTTCCCAGGGGCATCTTTCCAAGTGGACTGTAAGCGCTGCAATGGCTGGCATTCCGATTTCTTCTCCAGCTCCCCTTTCATATACACACAGGCCCTTCCCTGTCTCCTGTTCCAGCTCGTCAGTTCTTGGGGCCTGAAAGTTTCTTCCAGCAGCTTCTCCCCATCCCTCTCTCTCCTTCCTGTCTTCTCACTGGAGCTCCCTCTCCTCCCTGACCTTTCCCCACTTTGCCAGCGCCTGTCCTCACCACCCCCATCCCACAGCCCCCAGCTCACAGCTAGAACCAGTCAAGAGCCAGGTTATTCATTTGCAAAGTCCATGTGCAGGACTGCACTGGCTTCAGCAACGCAGAACGAACCCGTGTGACTGCCCCATTATGCTGGGGCCTCTGGAGTTCCAGGAGAGCAGCCGGGCCCAGCATGTTCTGTACCCACCAGCCACACAGAGCCTCTAGCCTGCTGCTCACCCAGACTTGTTACATGACCTTGGGCAGGTGCCATCCTTTCCTCGGGCTGCAGATTCCACAGTGAAATATTAGTAAATTGGGCTAAACAATTCTAAGGATTTTGCTAGCTCTGACACACTGTGGTCTTGCATCCAATTCAGCTCATCCTGTAATACTAATAGAAATAAAAAACAATGTGCTAGGCACTGTTCTCTGTGTTTCGTGTGTGTTGTTTCTTTTAATCATCACAACATCTTGCCTAAGATAGACACCATTTACTGCCCCCAATTTACAGACAAGTAAACCGGAGCTCAGCAAGTTGAGGTGGTTCGTCCGCGGTCGCACAGTATTAGGGGCTGGGCAGTGCTGTATCCAAGTCGCCTGACCCACACCCAGCTCTTCACGTCCTGGTGGGCATCCAGCTCAAAGGCAAAATCTCTGGGTCAACTGCTTACTGCTCCACGGAGCTTCAGACCTGAACCGTGCACCCCGCTGTCCTCCAGGCTATCCCCTGTAGGTGTCCCACAGGATCCTAAACTCCACGTGTCCATAAATGCAGCCTTGCCCCACACCCACGCCTGCTTGTCCCCTGGCACCGGCCATGCTCAGTGCCACTCACCAGCTTACGGTGCCTTTGTGAGAGTCAGAAAAAGGTGCCCCTCCGCGCAGGTGGACACACGTCCAAACCAGGTCCCAACCAAAACCCCAGATTGCAGGGCCTCATTAGTAGAAGCACAGTCTGCACAAAACAACGCAGGGTCCCTGGGCCCACCATATTCCACCTTGCTCAGGACAATACTGGGAGTCCTCCTTGACCTGTCTACCTCTTTCTTTCGTCAAGCTCTCTATTCTGCCTCTCCAGGGGGCCAGGGTCTCCAGGGCACACAGTTGCAGAAATGTTGTCATCCCTTATCCTCTGGAATAATGCCCCAGGGCAGAAGCCACTGGGCTCCCAGGTCACTTCTGAGAGAAAGGGTGGTGTGTCATCAGGACAAGGATGACTAAGCCCCCAAGAGCCTGCCCCTCGCCGAGTAGTGCATGGAACCTGAGATCTTCACAGACTTGACCTCTGGTGCCACACGGAGAGGGCGCTGAGGCCCAGCCGCCCTTGAAGCCCACAGGAAGAGGAAAAAGGGTGCTAGCACAACCTGCGGGGGTCCCTAGTGACGTGCCATGCGGAGGCCCCCAGTCTCAGAGCTGGAGGGGCAAGAGCCCAGCCTGCAGCTCAAGTTGAAAGTCTCTGCTGCCTCTGCCTTTCCCAGCCAGTGTGCAGCCACCAGATGGCAGCCAGGCTACAGGCAGCCAGAGGGAGAGCAGCAGCCCCAAACTGAAGGCCAGATGGAGCAGCTTGCTCTGAAGGGCTTGTCACTGACCCCGGAACCTTCCACCAGAGAGCAAGCAAGGGTGAGTGCATGTGTGTCCCTGTACCCAGGTGTGTGCCTACGCCTATGTGGGGCTGCGGGGTATGGACAGACATACAGCTGGACAGATGACTAGAGATTAGTCCCTTCCTTTGAGTCTCTTCACCACCCCTAGGTCTTCCCTGCCCCTGAGTCCAGCCCTGTCCTGGGTGCTGGTGACGCAGAGAGGGAAGCGACCCTGTTCCTACCCTTGAGGAGCTCCCAGGCCCGGGGCTGGAGCTGGACACAGAGGAGTAGACGGACCACATGGCGGGGGGAGTGCAGAGATGGCAGGAGTAGCCGCAGGAAGCCCCTAACCCAGGGGTGGGGTTGGAGGTCCCCAAAAAGGGACATCTAAGCTCCGCCCAGAGGACCTTCTGGCTAATAGCCCCATCTGATGGCTTCTTGAAGCACAAAAAGCAAGCAGTATTTCTACTCATTACTCTGAGCATGAGGGAAGTAATCTTGAAAATCATCTCAATCACCTGGCACTCTGTGCTGTAACAGGTGACACTCGAGATAGAACTCCACAGCCTTTTCTCAAAACCAACTCCAGGCTGGAAGTTCCTCATCAGTCTAACTGAAGTAAGCAGTGCCACAGTCTGCCTTCAGCTCTGCAGTTCCTGGGTGGAGCTTTAGTGCCTGAGTTTGAGTGTAACCTACATGTAACCCTGTGAAAGCCACACATCTTAGGTACAGGAGGAAAAAGCCCTGTTCCAGGACGCAGGAGGAGCAACAACGTCCTGTAGCAGTAGGAGAACCTCCTGGTCCTGGAGCCAGGGCCTGGGCAACCTGAGCCTTCTGCCCAGAGAGCAGGTGGAGGCGTCAGGGGGAGATGATGCAGCACCAAGAAGTGAGACTCCAACAAGGGCACTGGACTTCCCGGCCAACGGGCGGCATCAGGGCAGGTTGGGCAGGTGGGGAAAGCCAGGGCAGGGGCTACAGGGGGAACAGCGGGAAATAGAGAAAGGATGCTAGGGCAGAGAGGGGACAGTGGGAAATAGAGAAAGGATGCTAGGGGAGAGAGGGGACAGTGGGAAATAGAGAAAGGCTGCTAGGAGAGAGGGGGGACAATGAGAAATAGAGAAAGGATTCTAGGGGAGAGGGGGGACGGTGAGCCCTGAGCTCAGGTGGGAGGGAGGACAAGGCAGAGACGGGACAGAGACAAGCAGATGGAGATAAAGATAGAGGCCAAGAGACGGACGTGCTCTGGAAGAGACAGAAACAGAGAGACAGAGATCATAAAGGCTGAGAGAGCCAAAGGGGAGACCGGGTCTGGTTGGTAAGGTCCTACATGGGGAGAAAAGGTTGGAGAGAGAGCAGGAAGGCATGAAGGCGCACCGGCCATTGGGGGTTCCTGGGGCACAGCCCACCGCTCCCGCTGGCCAGGTCCCTCCCTCTCGTCTGTCGCTCAAGGAGCTCAGAATCCCCTCCCCCCAGAGCCGGGGCGGAGAGCTCGCCTCCCGCCCCGCCCCAGCCCAGCGGCTGCCCCTCCCCAGGCCCCTGGGTGCCGCCCCCTGGGGACTGGCTGTGCAGCCCCGATAGATGGTTTGGGGGTCCAGCTGGTGCCTTATCAGCCTCCTCCAGGAGGGAGCCCGAGCCACTCAGCGGCTGCCAGTCTGAGATTAGGCCCCCGGAGGGTCATTAAGCGCCGCCCTGGCCCGGGCCCAGCCTCCGCTCCCTCCCTCATCTGGCCGAGCTGGCAGGTGGGAACTAGTGATAAGGATTGGGGGCTCGGCGGTCCTGGGGCCAGCAGCTCCATGCCCCCTGCCCCCTGTCAGGGCAGGAACGTGGGGTAGGGGGAAGGTCAGTGCCAGCCCAGCACCTCAGAGTTCCCACCATCCTGGTCCTGCCAGCATGGGGAGGTGGCTGAGAGGCTCCTAGAGAGGCCCAGGCAGGGTGCTGGGGGTCCTGCCCCAGGACCCAGGGCCGGACAGCAGCTGCCACAGGCCCCTGCTGGGAAAACCTCACAGGTGCGAGGAGCTGGGCTTCACTTGCTGCAAGGGGACAGAGGGATGTGCTCTGCCTTCGTGCCCAGGCAGGCCGGTGGGGGGGCCAGACTCTCAAGTCCATCCCCACCCTCTGGGACAACTGGGGACAGCAGTGGGAGGGAATGCAGCTTGACGCAAGGAGAATCCGATCCAGGCAGCAAAAAGGTCCAGACCAGGAGGCTGGAAAAGAAGAAGGCGGGGGGGGGGGGGGGGGGGGGGGCGGTCTGTGCCTTAGCAGAAGCCCTCTAGGAGCCTCTGTTTCCCCTTCAGTAAGTGAGAGGCTGGGCTGGCTGCTGCCCTGGCTCTGCCCTCTGGTCTAAGCAAGAAAGACTTCCTAGAGGAAGAGGAACCTTGGCAGGGCAAAGCAAAAGGAATATGCAGTTTTAACTGGCAGCAATGGGTGGGAAGGCATCCACCCACGTGAGCAAAAGCCCAGAGTGAGAATCACAAGAGCTACCGCCACAATTCACTGAGCTGAAGCCCAGAGAGGGGAGGAGACTTGCCGCAAGTCACACAGCAGGGCCAGGGTAGGCCTGGGCCAGAGACTTTGCTATCGGTCTGCTCAGGGCTGCTCCCTTAGGGGCAGGCTGTAAACTAGACCCCAGAGAGGTGAGAAGGGATAATTCAGATTTCAGATGGGTCTCCCGCAGAGGGATCTGGGTGAAGCCCTGGAACAGCAAAGGAATGGCTGGAATGGTGAAGTGAGGGGGCCGGGACATGTAGCGCAGGGGCAGAGGGATCTCTCTGGGACAAGGTGGACTGCCTCCTGCCCTCTGGCCCCACTCCTCTGGATCTGGGGATGCTCTTGTGTGAGTCTGTCTCAGGTAGTCACCTCAGACAGACAGAGGCTGTTCCCATAGGAACAGCAGTCACAGAGGCGAGGGGCCTCCAGAGTCAGCCAGCCCAACCCAGTCATCCTCCTGTCCCCTCTCCTTCCTGCTTCTCTCCCTCTAGGACCAGTTGGTTCCCCGTCCCCACCCCCAGCCAGGCCTGGGAGGCAGTGGCGTTGGTGAGGACGCGTCTACTCCAGCTCTGTGGTGAGACTGGCCAGATCCTCCACAGAGGGGGAGCTCAGCTCAGAGAGGACCGTGGTTCTTCCAAAGTCACACAGCAAGTTGGTGGGAGCTCCCGAATCAAGTTCCTGAGTCCTAGACTCTTTCTGGGCACTTCCTAGGCCCAAAACCCAGCCCAGAGGGGCTATGAGGAAGGGCATAGTGCTGGGTGGATGAGAGATGAGTGAACCCACTGCAATGCCAGGCAGCATGGAGGCAAGGGGCTGAGGGGGAGGGTGGGGCAGGGGGGTGTTGATGCTACACAAAGAAGAACCCAGAATTGCCCAGAATGGCAGCTGTGAAGGGCAGGTCAGCAGAAGGGGCCTTGTGGGAGGGTCTCAGCCCGGAACAAGGGTAGAGTGGGTGACTCCCTGGCCCCAGGGACCTCCCCAGGGCTCTCTGGGTCATCCTCCAGAGCTGCTATGATGGCTATGGCAGGTGATTGTCACGATTCAGAAAGGAGACCGGACCTGGCCCCGAGCCTGAGGGGCTGTTTCTGAGCCCCGGGAGCCTCAGCCTCAGAGGTACAAAACGTCTTTATTTCACAGAACCAGGGGCCATTTCCACGGGGGAGGGGAGGAGACGGGAGGCAGGAGGGGAGGTGCTGAGCTCACAGTCCTCTTCAGAAGGGTTTTCTGATTTGATTGAGTGGGGACCCCCCCCCCCAGGGGACCCCAGGGCCACAGCCGAGCCCCAACCCATTCACAGTCTGAGCTCTGACCCTGGCTGGTGACAATTCAGGGGAGGGTGGGGCCATGTGGGGTTGCGGGAGTTGGCCCATACTGTAGATTCCTGCACAGAGAAAGAAGTGGCCTGGGGGGTGAGCTGAGGATCCATCACAGGCGCCTGGGATCAGGGCTGGGACCTCATGCCAGCGGGGGTCACATGGGGGTGCTCCGGACCCTGCCCTCCTCCTCGGGAATGTTTTCATAGGCATTCTCGTGCTCGCTGGACCTGAAAGAGGATGACAGGTCACTGCACCTTCCATCCCACCCCTTCCCCCTGCCCCACCCTGCACCTCTGAGGGCAGCATCTTCCAGAGTAAACGCTCGAGTCCCAGAAGGGGGTTTCCCCACCATATCTGGTCTTGTGTTCCTGAAACCCGAGGCCTCTCAGCACCACCTCCCTGAACCCCATCTCCCTCCTCCCCTGGCCCCTCCCCCACTGGGCCCCACTGAGCAACCGCCAGGCTGAGCCCATCTCCCCACTGAGCTCCCTCCCCACAGATCCTTCTCCCCACACTGAGCCCCCCCACTCCTCCCTTTAGAGTCCCCTTCCCCCCACTGAGCCCCTTCTCCCCACTGCACGCCACTCTGTGAGTCCCAGTCCACCCTGTGAGCCCTTCCACCAAGTCCCCAGCCTTTACTGGGCCCTCTCCCCAAACTGACACTTCATGTCCCCATGGGGCCCCACAGTCCTTACAAAGCCCCCATCACTCACCAGCCCTCCCTCCCTGAAGCCCCTCTCTTCCCCGCCCTTCTCCACGTGAGTCCTCACCCTTCCCAGCCCTCTGCCCCATCAGAAGCACCTGGTCCTGAGGTCCCCATGAGCCCCTGGAGCACAGGGCAAGCAGCTCTGTCCCAGCCTCACCTGAAGCTGGCCGCCATCGAGGAGTACCTTCCGTCCGTGCCTACCAGGATGCCATCTGCCTTGGTCCCAGTGGTCAGGACCATGTTCACCGGCTCCCTGGGGATGGGGCTCATCAGGAGGGTCCTCTTGTTCCCCCACTTCCCCCTGGTCCAGTCAGGCCCCGTTCTGCGCTCTGCTTCTCACAAGTCCAAGGGCAGGGGCTGCCCCTTCACAGAGGCGCCTCCAACCTGCAGGGCCCCTGTCAGCCTCCTCACGCCCTTGTCCCTGCTCCACGGTGGGGGCCTCAGCTCCCAGCCTGAGATTCGCAAAAGATTTACCCGAGGCCTCGCCAGCCGCGTCCCAGCCTCCCTCTGCTGTTTCCCCCTGGCCTCAGTTCAGCCCGCAGAGCAACCCCAGCAGGACTCAGTGTCTGCCCCAGATTCCCACAGGGCTTCCCTCGGGCAGTAGGAGCACACCTGGCAGCGGCCCCGCCGAAGGCAGAGCCAGGGCCAGTGGAGAAAGGAAGCATTTACAACAAAAGTCTCCTGGCCTCATACTCACGTTTAAACCCACTGCTCCCTGCACCTCCTCCCGCAAGGGTCACAGGGACCCCTACCGCTGCCCGTCTTCCCCTGGACCCCCCACAGGCTCCTCAGACTTCATGTGTCCCAAGTTAAACTCAGCAGTCGCCCCGTCTGTCTCCATGTCTCAGTGAGTGGTCCTGTCAGAGGCTGAAGGTTATCCCTGTCCTTTCTCCCTCCTGCCTGTGCTGTCCCCATCACCAACTCCAGGGGGTCCACCCCCAAGACAGCTCTTGCACCTGTCCCCTCTCTCCATCCCCTCTGCTGCCTGCACAGTCCAGACTCTCTCCTGACCTGCTCAGCCTCCTCCTGGCTCTCCTCACTGGCAAGCAGGCCCCTCCCCCACCCATCTGCCATGGAGCAGCCGGAGTGGCGATGCTCATCTCCTCCAGAGACCAGCTTACAAACTCTCACCGGACTCCTGTTGCGCTAAGGAGAAAGCCCGAAGTGCGGGGCATTGGTGTACGAGGGTCTGCTCGCCCCAGGCCCTGCCTGTTTCGGGCGTCTCCATCTCTCTCCACCTGTGAGCTGCCTGTGTCCCCTCAGTGGGCCGTGCAGGCTGCTGCTACACAGGCACCAGGCCACCTGTGTGAGAGCTGGGGGGGACGCAGCCTTGCCTCAGTGTCAGAAGCGCAGAGTGGCCTGAATTTCAGCCCACCTTCCTCTCTACCTGGTGCCTTGCCCCTACCTCGGGAGCCCACGTGCACTCTTTCCACAACTGCAATTCTCTTCCCACCCCACTCCATCCTAAGACTGGCTCCTCCGAGTTCTCCAGGTGTCAGGAGAAACGAGAAACGTGCAATCCTTCGGAGGCCTCCTCCGACGCCCCTGGAGCAGGACAGGCCCACCTGCACTCTGCACTCTCAGCACCAGTACTTGCGCTTCTCATTGCTCCTTCCTGGCTCCCTTCCTTTCCGCTCTGGGAGCCTGTGAGCACAGGAGTTGTGTCTGTCCCCTTGCCCCTCTGTAGCCCTGCATGGGCACAGCAGCTGACCCTGAAGACAGACGGGACCTTCCTTTCCGGAGGTTTTCACAGCCCCCATTGCAGGCCGGGTCACTGTCCCAACTATACAGATAGAAACACTGGGATGCCAAGAAGAGAAGGCATTTCCACAAAGCCCACAGTGAGCGAGCGCCAGAGCCACGGGGCCGATGGAGCCAGGTGTGGGAGCCAGCGAGCCGGAGCTCCCATCCCTGAGACCTTGGACCTCAGCATCCTTTCCACCCGGTGAGAGGACTGGACGCAGGGTTTCTGAGGTGCTTCTCCCACTGCTAGAGCTGCAGCTCCATCCTGGGGCCCACCCTGCCTCTGCCAGCCCAGCCCCAGGGCCCCTGGGCAGCACTCACGGCTCTTCCTGGCACCAGAAGTGGTTGACAGCAAAGGCAATTGCTACGAGGACCAGGAACACGGCCACGGCGATCAGGCCCTGCATCCAGGGCTGCAGGTTCCCCAGGCCTGGAAAGAGGCAAGTACGGAGGGTGCTGCAGCAGGCAGGGCCACAGTGGGGCCACAAGTGCAGAACAGGAGAAGGAGGGGCTCACACTCAAGGGCTGGGGCCTGTATTAGAGGCCATCAGCCAGCTGCCAGGACCGGGGTCGGGGGGCACATTCTGGGGTGGCAGGGATGGGAACGAGGACACATCTCACCGCCCTCCCCCCCACTGAGCTTAAGAAAGGGATGACAGTTTGGAGGAAGGAAGACAGCAGCTCGAAGAAGGAATGAAGAGCCAAGGAGGGAACAGGCCTCAGAGAGCTGTGTCTGAGATCCAGGCAGCCCAGAGCCACCCCCACCCCCACTGTGGGTCACATGAAGGGCACCCCAGGGAGTGCCTGGGCCCCAGAGACCAAAGGGCAGCCCCCTGGACAGCCAACCTAGGCCTGTCAGGTGGAGGTGGCTCCCCTCCTCCCTGGCTCCCGCTGGGGCGGCCCAGGGCTAATAGGACTGAGCTGGCATCTGGAAGATCCTGTTCTGTGACAAGAGGTTTCTCTGGTGCTGGGTGGGGCGTGGGAGTGCAGGGCAGGCGGGGCTGCTCAGTTAGGGGTGTCAGAGGTGCCCAGAGAGAGGGATAGGACAGAATGTCTTCGGAAAGGTAAGACAGAGGGGCAAGCTCTCCTCCGGGGCTCAGGTGCCAGGAAGGAAGCTTCAAAATCTGACCCCTTTTAGCTCCTCTGGCTGGGTGCCTAGGGGACTAGGCCAGAGACCAGGTCAAGGCACCATCCATGCACCTTCTCTGCCTTTTGACTCTTGACCCTTGACACCACCTCTAACCCTCAGGGTTTCCCAGAAGTCTCCGCCGTTGGTCCACTGGCAGCCCCAAAGGACTCTAATTTCCCTAGGGCATCACGGTGCTCAAGAGCCAGAGGGAGCTCCGCCCTGCTGAGGACAGACACATAGCAGGTCGAGGTCCCAGGAGGGGACAGAGACCAACAGGAGGCTTCTGAGGGGTCCTGCCTCCAGGCCAAAACACCAGCATCCAGTGCCATCCTGTACTTTGAGGGGCCCAGGCTGGGCATCAAAAACCTCATTCTGCCTCACTCCCACTGGGAAGTCTTTTCTTGAGTCTACCCTGATGCTCTCCTGCTGCAGTGAAGGCCCTACCTATTCTCTGAGTGCTCCCCAAGCCTGGCAGGTATTGGGAAGGAGGGGGGATGTCTGGGAATTCTCTGGCCTGTAGCAGGTCAGACCTTGCTCATCTGTTTAAGCAACGGAAGAGATCCAGTATGGCAAGCCCGAGTTCCATTGTTCACAGTGGTTCCCTGAGACTCATTGTCTCCCCAAGAACGACGACTCAGACCTGTTTTTCCCCAGGTCAGTGGGAGTTAGGGCTCAAGCCCTGGGAGGCCTCTCCCGGCTTCCTCCAGTCTCTGCAGCCGGCTCCCTCCAGATGCACCAGGGCCCACAGTCCCCTGCTCCTCTCTCCATGTGGCTCGAGGGTGAGCATATGGTGCATCGGGCAGAGCCTGGGGCAGGAGAGAGGTGATGTGAGCTCTGACCTTTCTTGCTCTGCTATGTGACCCACACAAGTTACTCAGCCTCTCTGTTTTCAGTTCCCAAGAGGGCTTCTAAGACCTGGGAGACAGAGTTGAGGCAGACATGCATGAGAGCTCAGGGCACCTGCAAAGGAAGGGGTGCTCTGGAAGCATCTTTGCCAGCCTCCTCGGGACCCAAGTCCCACTTGCAGAGTCCCCAGACTTTAGCTGCAGATGCAGATGCAGACGTTGGGTGCAGTGCTTCACCGGTTCAAAGCCCCGTCACACCCCTGACCTGGCAGCAGCCCTGGGAGATGGGCAGGGTGGGTTCATTGTCCTCATTTTATGGATGAGAAAACTGAATCTCAGAGATGGGTAGTGATTTGTTCAAGGCCACACAGCAAGACAGAGGCAGAGCTGGGCAAAGAGCTCAGGTATGTGGTGGGAGCCACACTGGGGACTGTCCCCTACCCAAGCCCAGGAAGCTGAAGCACAAGAATTTAGGCAGAAGCCATGGACAAACCCCTGACAGCACCGCCCCTCCCCTGGGACGAGCCTTTCTTTGAGGGGTGGCTCGGGCCCCACTGCCACCCTCCTAGTAGCCCTTGACCCCCTGTCCTCAGGACCCAGCCATCTCTAGGGCAATTCTTGCTCCTGGAGCCTGGGTCTCAACTCCTCTCCCCAATCCTAGACCCAGCATTTCCCCTGCTGCCCGCCTTCTCACTCGGGGAAAATGAGTCAGACAGAAGCTGGGCTCGGAGGCCTCTGCCTCTGGACGGTCCTCCAGCTAGCCCAGGCCCTGCTTTCCCCTCCAAACTGCAGGTGTCGAGGGTGGTGCGGGGTGGTGAGGGAGGCCAGAGACCACCCCATCCACCCCTGGGTCACCAGCACCCAGCCAAGCCCTCTCCCCACCGCAGCCACCAGGGCTGGCCCAGTCCTGTGCTACCTTGTTGACAGCTGGCAGGTGGCACTGCCGCGAGCAGGCTCAGCATGACCAGGCCGAGGGTTGACATGGCTGCAGGCAGCTCCCCAGCTTTCCCTCTGGCTGCTGGTATCTGGGCTCCTGGAGCTGCTGTGGGTCTGTCGTGTCTGCTGAGATCAGCCCGGGCTCAGTCTGGCCCTGGAGGAGAGGACGTAGTAAGGAAGAAGGCGAGGGAGGAAGGCGGAGGGAAGGTGGAGGGAAACCGCCCTCCCTCCCATGGTAATGAGCTGCTAGGCCTGGCCTCCCCCGGCCGGTGCCCAGCCCACTCAAGCTGGCATTCGAGGTCATCTTTCAGAGGCCAGCTAAGGAAGTGGTCTGAGGACCAGGGAGGTGCGGGGAGGGCGGGGGCCTCACCTCCAAGCCCCAGGCCTCCCCAGAGTTTTTGCATCGGCTTCCCTTTTCTGGCAGTGGGGCTGGTTCTGGGAAAGGAGTGACACATTATTGCTCCTACCCAGCGGGCGGGGCCTCTTGGAAGGCTGACAGTGGGATTAAGAAATTTGCTGGCTGGCTCCAGAGAGCATAGGGAAAACCCAGGAGCTAGGGAAAGGTCAAAGCTGCCCCCTTTCCCAGAGCCTGGCCTATTTCCTGTTCTCCCCTCACCTGTCTGTACTTGGCCACACCAGATCCCGGGGCCCCAGTCCTGGGACACAGCCCTGACTTTTGTCCCTCCACCCCCAGCCCAGCTCAGCAGCTCTCTAAATCCACTTCTCCCATGGAGACCATGACGGAGGGCCTGAGGGTCCCAGTCCCTGGCCCCTCGACCCAGCCCAGCTGACCTGGCCCTGTTTAGCTCTTCCTCCTGGCCCCAGATGTGGTCCCTGGAAGCTGAGTGGAGCCTCCCTGAGACAAGATCTGGGCTTGATCAGAGGCCTCTCCAGATGCCTTCTGATCCATCTCAACCCATCACAGGGAGAGGAGTGGGTAAACAGCCCTGCTGGGGGGGACAAGGGAAGGACACCTCCAGGGGGCAATGTCCAGTCTGGGGCCCTGAATCCTCGGACCCTCAACCCCCAGGATCACATGAAGTCCATCAGGTCCTCCAGCTCAGGAACTGAAAAAGATGCAAGTACCTGTCGAGGCCTGGGGCCAAGGGTCATGCTGGGTGCCCTTGCCCCCCGCTACCTCAGGAGTCCTGGAAGCTGGAGATGCTGAGAGTCTGGCTCCACAGACCCCTAGAAAGAAGGAACCAGAAAACTGGGGCCAAGTCTCAGAGATGGAGGGTCCCCCAAAGCCAGGGCATGAGCTGGAAGCTCCTCCACAGTCTGCCTGCTCAGAAGCCACCAAACTGCTGCTCACAGGGCCTCCTGGGCAGCCTTTCTATCGCAGGAGGGTCTGCAGGGGCAGCACCCGGACGTCACGACCCGTCCTGGCTTCCTGTGTGTGCGTGGATGTGTGTGTGCACATGCGAGTGTTGTGGGCCCCATTACCAGCCAGAGATGGGGGTCTCTGCTGATCTAGGGGAACTCCGCTTGGAGTTGAGTGAAGCCCTCATACGTGTATGTCCTGTTCTCCCTCCTTATCCCAACTAGGTGTCCTCAGAATCTTCTGGCACAAAGTTTGACTAGAGTAGGCACCGTGGATGTTAATGAACAGCCAGGGAATCACTGACTGGAATGCAAGAAGCAAGGTTGAATTTAATAAACATCCACTGATGCCTTCTTGGAGGGCTGGAGGCAGGGGAGACACATGGTCAGATCTGCATTTAAGAAGACACCTCCGCACACAGTGTGGAGAATGGAAGGGGAGTGCAAGGCTGGGGAATGGAGGTGGCGGGGAGGCGGCCACAGCAGCCACACAGCCAGGAACACCGCCTGCTCCAGGGCAGTGGCAGTGGAAGGGATGTGAGCCCTATTTAGGAGGTTGAATAGACAGGACATGGTTGCTAGAACACAGAGACGAGCTGGGAGTGGGTGGGGAGGGACAGGGAGGGACAGGTTTCTGGCTTGGGTGACAGGCATGGTGAGGCGTGGTGAGGGTGGTGCCTCAGAAGGGGCCGGGGCAAGTTTCAGGAGGTGGGGAAGAAGGATGAGCTACAGGCCTAGATGTATTGTGCTTGTGGTGCCTGTGGACCCTCCGGGGGAAACGTCCAGAAGGCATTGGGATCCCTGGGTCTCCAGTAGAGAGCTGGATCTGGGAGCCATCTGTGGCACAGCATTGGTAACTGAGGCATGGGAGTGCATGGTCTTCCCAGGGTGTGCGTGTGAGTGTGGTGTGTGTATGTGTGTATGTGTGTGTGTTGGGGGGGGGTGAGATGAGTGCAGGAAGAAAGGAGGAAGCAGTGAGGGACTAGGATACGGCCCCAACACCTAAGAGTCTTTCAAAGGAAGAAGAGTCAGGATGGAGCAGGAGGAAGAAACCCCAGAAGAGTGAGGTGTCCCAGAAACAGGGGAAGGAGAGAGCCAAGAAGAGATGGGCAGGAAGTCACTGCCGGGACCCCCTCCAGCCCACGGCCCCCAAGAGCAGCCCAGCCTTTCCTATCAGTCCCCAAGTCGTAGGTCCTGCCTCCCTTACCCAAGTATCCCCCCTTCCCCAAAGAACCTGGAGAAGGACAAGGACTCCCTGGACCATGCTTTTCAGGGTGGTGGGGGAGGGGGATGAGCAGGAAGGACATCAGGTGACCAACAGTAGGAAAACACACCTCTCAGGTCAAAGTCCCCAGCTTTGGAGCAAAACAAGTTGTTCCGGAAAAGGGGAGCGTGGGTGGACACTTGGCTTTGAGGCTGGTCCCTGCTCCCTGGATGTCCTCATTCGCTGAGGGGGGTCATCTCCCCAGCTGTAGGGACACAGCCCTAGGTCCCCATGGCAACAAACTAGGCCCCCCTACTGGTCTGGCTTGGACCCAAGATCTGGACTCAGGCCTCAGCAGCCCCACAGGGCTGGACCCTGTGTCCTCATCTCTGAGCCGCTGTTCCATCAACGCTCAGCTCCTCCCTCCTGTTCCCAGCCCAGCCCTGCCAAATCATCAGGCCCTCTGAAACAAGCCCTCCATCTAGCTGGACCTTGTGTGATTCCCCTTCAAAAAAGCTTAAGTGGGCCTAGGAGTGGCCTTTCTCCCCACCTTGTCCTGCCTGCCATTCCAGTTGTTGCCAGCAGGTGGCAGAGTCCAGCTCCAAGCCCCACTGGTGGGGGGGGCGGGGCCAGTCTGCCGCAGAAGATTCTGCAACTTCCCCTCCCTTCAGCCCCCCACTTCCGCCCCCTTCCAGGGGTGGTTTGGAGGAAGGGAGGGTGGACAATGACACGTGAGCGGTCAGTGATGCTGCGAACAGTGCCCAGGGCATGCTCAGGGCTGTGCTGAGGGAAGCTCGGATGAAGTGTTCAGGAAAGCTTCCTGGACGAGGATGCCAGGAAAAAAGTTAGCTGAATTGTTGGACTCAGCAAAAAGATAGCTCCGGGAAGGCCGCCAGGCAAAGAGCTCAGCCCGAGGAAAAGCAGGGAGACGTATTCAAGAAAGGTGTTTAGAGCACAGAAATAAACGCTTTTTTCACTCATTCTTGCCATATTTCGTTAATGACTTTACTGCAAGCCTGAGGGCTCCTGGAGACTTTCTTTTATTCATTCAAACAGATCCTGCTTAAACTCCTTAAGGGCTTCCAGTAGCTCTTCAGACACTCGGCAAACTTCTCAGCATGGCCTTGGAGACCCCACAACCTCCTCACCCTCCTCTCCAGCCCCATCTGGCCCCAGGGCCGCCTGTCACTTGCTAACAGTAGCCAAGCCCTTTCTCTGCGTCAGAGCCTCCTCCAGACGGCTCAGCCCTCCTAGCTGCCTGGTGGACTAACCCGTCCTCCACATCTTGCCTTAAACGTCACTTTCTCCAAGGGGCTTTCTTGGATCTCCCTTCTCCCCCTTCTGAGGTCACGCCTTCTGTGAAGCCCCCTGCTCGTCTCTTCCCAGCCATTATCAAAAACTGCAAGTGCATGTTGATCTGTGTGTTTACTCACTTAATGTCTGTCTCCCCAGAGGGAAGGCATCATGTCTGTGCCACCCCCAGCACGCTGCTCCTGAGCACAGTGCCTGAACGCACACCCAACACACACTATGAAAGTCAGTCTCAGCACATCCGGTGCCTACCTCTGGCCTGGCAGAGAGCAGAAGCTCGGAGAATGATTGCTAATGAAGAAAGCATGTTAGCTCTAGTTGGGTCTTTGTCTTTCTCTGATCTCTAGCTGTGGGGGCAGAGGCTGCTGCTGATTCATCTTTGTGTGTCACCATTGCTCAGAGGAGTTGAGCTATCCAGCCCTGGAATGAAAGTGAGCTCCCCATCCCTAGAGATGTGCAAGCAGAGGCCAAGAGCCAGGTCGTCCAACAGGGGTGTCTGCAGAAGGGGTTCTGGCCTTTCCAGATCTGGAAGCCTGTGATTCTGTGACTCCACTAACAGACTATGATGGATTTTTGTATTTTAAGCAGGTTCTGAGGGAGGGGCTGGTTAGGCCCATGGCGAGTCTCCCTCCTCTCAGACTCAGCATTTCACGGCCTGGCTCCCTTCACTGAGCAGTCCCTTCACAAGGGCCCACGGGCAGAACTCAGGGGTTCAGGAACTTGCACGGGGAAAACATTACATCTGTATTTCACTAACCTCTAACTGAAATTTGCCATTTTCTTCCATTAGGAATGAAAGCAACAAACCACAGTGCCTCTGCGATATTTCATATCATCATATAACCGTTGCAGACGTCTGGATGGATCACTCGCTCATCACCACGGGACTCTAACAGTCGTTGGACCGTCCACTACATCTTGTTATTTGTCACATTATAAAGATACTCATAACTTACTATATTCCAAGCTTATATTTTTAATATTTTGATAACTGTATTTCAAAATAATTGGTTTCCTTTGCAGTGCTACACATTGTATTTGATGCATTTGAAAACATTACTCCAAGAAGGAGTAGGCCAGTGTTACTCCACGGGCTTCACCAGGCTGCCCAAGGCACACAAGAGTGAAGTCCTGACTCACTGGGAGCCTGGGGTAGGTCCGCTCAAGCAGGGCCACGTGATCTCAAGGCCAGACCTGGAGAAAGATTGGCGCTCTGTGGACAGAGGCTTTCTGGGGCTCAGAGCTGGGGACCATGGTCAGATTGAATGAGTGCTCACCCCCATGGAGGGCCCCAGTGCCTGGGAGCTGGAAGGAGCAGAAAGCACCCCTGGAGCCAGCCAAGCCAAGGAATGCACCGGCTGTGACTCCTGGGTCCTAGGCGACCCCACTGGGCCGGTGAGATTTCTGGCCAGGACCGCCCAGTGGGGGAAGATGGATCACCTCCTCCTGCCGCCCACTCGCTCAGCCAAGAAACTAAGGGGCTGGCCCTGTGCCAAGAGCCTAGCCTGCCGGCAGAGGTCCCAAGGCCAGATCTTTGCCCACTGCCCAGGGCTGCAGGCAGGGGAACCACGCGAGGGGGCTGGTTTGTAGATCAGTCTCTTCCGGCCTCAAAGCTCATTCTGAATGGGTGGTCTTGCTCCTCATTTTTCAGCTGGGGAAACTGTGACCCGGGGAGACAGCCACACAGTCAGTTAGTAGGAACGAGAGCTAAACGCCATGCATCCTTGTGTCCAGCCCAGGGCTCAGCCCCTCTGTCAAGCACCTGCTTGTTGGTCAGTCTCCCGAATAGCCTTCTGGCGTGCTTCCATTCATTTCCTCAACACAGAGTGTCTACCGTGGGCTGGAAATACAGCAGTGAACAAGATGGAGCTTATGTGGTACAATTCTCTAGTTACAGTTGCACCAAATGTTTCAAAGGAGATGGAAGGGTGCTAAGAGCACATAAATGGGACACCCCCCCTCTAGTTTAGGAAACCGAGAAAAGGTAGTCTCAAGTCTAAAATTCATGCATTCATTCAACAAACATTCTTTGAATGCCTCCTGTGGCCCAGGCATTCTGAGATACCAGGGATATAGCAACAAACAAAACAGTCTCTGCCCTCACGGAACTCCCATTCTAGAGGAATCAGCCAGGAAACAAACATGTAAACAGATATGGTAGGTCATATGGCAATTTTGGAAAGACAAGACAGGAGCAGGAGAAAGGGGGCAGACTTGGAGGATGCGCTATTTTACACAGATTCCTCAGGGAAGTCTCCTCTAAGAGGAAACATCAGCAAGGGGCTGAAAGTGAGGAAGCAAGATGTCCAGCTGTCAGAGAGGAGAGGGCTGCAGCCAAGAAGGACAAACAGAAGGAGCATGGAGGGAGGCGGCAGCATGGTTGGGGAAGTGAAGACAGGGAGAGGGCCGGAGAGGAGGTTTGAAAGACTGCGGTGAGGCCCGCTTGTCTAGGGCCTTGTGAGCCACTGTCAGGTCTGTGGCTTTGACTCAGACTGAGACCTGCTGAAGGGCTCGGAGCACAAGAGAGACCACGGAGCAAGAAGAGCGGACGCAGGGAGAGCAGTTAGCAGGCCACCACCACCCTCCGGGCGAGAGAGGACCGTGGCTCGGGGCAGGGCAGCAGCTGTGGAACTGGGGAGACGTGATTTGAGTCTAGATATATTTTGAGAGTAAAGCCAACATGATTTGGAATGTGAGAGAAAGAGAGAAGCCAAGGATGATTTCAGGGGTTTGAGTCTGTTCAGCTCGAATAGATTGAGATGGGGAAGGAGTCTCGAGTTTTGTTTGGAGATGGGTATGTGAGTCTGGAGTTAAGAGGCGAGGTCCAGGGCGGAGGGGCACCTTTGGGAGATGTCGGAGAGCGATGGAGGAGCTCCCCTACAACATGGGGAGAGAAGGTCTGAAGTGCTGGGCCTGGGGAGGGGTAGGGAAGAGTACTTCCAGGCTGGGGAAGAGCAGACGGGGAGGCGCACAGGTTGGGGGCGGGGGGGGGGGGGGGGTGGCTGATGGGAGGTGGCCTGGCTGGAGAGCAGAGGGTGGTGGTGACAGAGATCTCGAGGGCCTTGCAGGACCTTTCTCTTACAGGTAAGGCCGAACTGTTACAGGGTTTTAGGCAAGGAAGAGACATGCCTGTCTTGCATTTCAGCAAGATCTCCTCAACCACAGCTTGAAGAACAGGTCAGAGCAGGCAGAGAGCAGGCTGTGGCGGGGTCCAGGAGAGAGACAGTGAGGCTGGAGTGGGAAAAGGGCATGGAGAGAAGTGGGAGGTCACAGAGCAATTTAAGGGGTACAACCAACAGACTGAGGTGACTGCACGGGGGCAGGGAGCAAGGGACTCAGAAAAGTAGAGTCAAAGTGGCACCCTGGCCCCCGTCTGGGATGACGCTTGGATGTCGGCGCTGTTTTTTAAACTAGAGAATACAAGAAGAGCAGGACCTTGGGGGTGAGGAGAGAACACACCTTCATTCACTTAAAACTTTGCAAAGTGTCTGTTGTGCGCCACGCACTGTCTCAAGCACGAGAACCACGCAGCCCTGGGGGAAGTCACCTGTTCGTGGGTGAGCTGAGCAACGCGCAGCAAGCCGCGTGCTCCAGTGCAAAAGGGCGGAGCTCGCAGCACCTGGAGGACAGCTCGGCACGGCACGCAGCTCAGCTCGGTGCGCCGTCCCGTGTGCCTGGGAGACACATCTGAGCTGGAAATAGCGGCTTGGGATTGGGCAGCTGGAGGATAGTGACCGAGGCCGTGGGCAGGGTCAATATGGCCGGGATGTGGAAGGATGAGAAGCTGGGCTGGGAGCCAGCCCTAAGAAACGTCTACTCAGACGGATGGGGATGGATCTGCATCTGAACTGAAGGGAAAATAAAGAAGCAACACATGGCCTTCATACACTTGAGGGTCCGAGTGCGAGCGTCAGGCACGCCTCCCACCGCAGGGCCTTCCGAGTCATGGGGCTGATTTTGTTTCATCCTAGCTAAAACCATTTCCTTCCCTTGTTACTAGTTTTGCCATCAGTCTATTAAATATTTGGAGAAGCTGAGATTTTGGGGCTGAAAAGGAGCAGCCTCAGGGGTCTCTGTCTCTACCTACCTGCAGGGCTGTCCCACATCAGATAGAGAAAGCTCGCTCTGTGGCCTCCGAGCACGGAGCAGGGCATGATGAGAGGAGTCACAGAGAGGCTGGATTTGGTTCAGTGAGAGAAAGGCCTGTCTCAAAGAGCTGTCTAGTGATGGCAGAGATGACTCTGAAAGGTGGTGAGCTCCCCATCACTAGAGGTGTGCAAGTAGGAGCTGTGAGCTTGCAGAGGTAGGCAGAGCACAGCAAGGGGAAAGGGAGGGGTGAATGGACTCCATGCTGGAGTCCCTGGAGTCCGAGAGCTGTAAGCTGGATGGACATCCTCACCTACCAGCAGCTGTATGACCTGAGCAAGTCTCTTCACTTCTCTGAGCCTCCGTTTCCCAGCCATGCTGCAGTGGATTGGCTGGAGGATAATACGTCCGAAGGCCTTGCAGGTGGACACTGGGTAAGTGTGAGGAGCACCCAGACTGGTACTGCCCTGTCCCACCCCAGACTGTTTTCAGAGCAGAAGCCCCAGCAGGGCGGGCATGAGAGGCATTCCCGCACATTCTGCTGGCCCCCTGGCCACCACCTCTGACTCAGTCTAGAAGCCACACCCAAACTCTCCCACCATTTCACACTTAGAACTTCTGTCTGAAAGGTCAGACTTTGCCCTTCAATAACTTTAAAAGCCTGAGGATGCATGAAAAAGTTAAACAAAATGCAATTATGATTTCACAGTTGGGAAAAAAAAAAACAGATTTTTTTTTAAAGGGAGGAAATAAAACGTTCATTGGTAACCTTCAGTTGAGTTTGTGATTTTTCTTTTTATTTTTTTGCTTCTCTTTCTGTTCTTTCCAGAGTTTCTAGAATGAGGAATGTTTGTTTGAAAAAACATATAGTTTGAAAATAAACAAAATAAATGTGCATTAAGAGGCAAAATCAAGTCACTCTTCCAAATTTGCACTAGTGCCCTTAAATAGCCCAAAAGTTAACCTGGAGCCTTTCTTCGCTCAAGACTCTGTCCCTGGCCGGGCAGGGCCACTGAGACTCTGTGGCAGAGCCCACTTGGCCTTTTTTCTGGCTAACTGGACGCTGCCCCACCACTCTCTCCTAGCAAGGGCCCCAGGTGGCAGGACATACATCAGAAACATCTAGCTCCTGGGGCCAGCCCACTGGCGCAGTGGTTAAGTGCGCATGTTCCGCTTCTCGGCGGCCAGGGGTTCACTGGTTTGGATCCCGGGTGTGGACATGGCACCATTTGGCAAGCCATGCTGTGGTAGGCGTCCCACATATAAAGTGGAGGAAGATGGGCATGGATGTTAGCTCAGGGCCGGTCTTCCTCGGCAAAAAGAGGAGGATTGGCAGCAGATGTTAGCTCAGGGCTAATGCTCCTCAAAAAAAAAAAAGAAAGAAAAAGAAACATCTAGGTTCTGCCCTCCAGCTCAATCCACGTGATGCACCCAGACATGTAGCAGTCGTAATGACACCACTTCTTCAAGGAACACGTGCCACATGCCAGCACTGTGTAGGTGCCTCAGTCATAGCCCAGTGAATCCTCACGACAACACGAGGTGAGTGCTGTACCCCCATTGTACCAACAAGAACACTGAGGTTTAAAGAAATTAAATTCAGAAAGTCAGTGGGTCCAGAATTTGAATCCATATCTGTTTCATTCTAAAGCTCTTAAGTATTACATTACACTTCCTCCTCGCATTAAAAAAAAAAATCAGTTACTAAAAATGAGGAGTGCTGTGAAGGAGGTATGCAATTGGAACCCCAAGGAAGGAGCTATTAAACTCCCCCGGGGGAAGGAGAGATCAAGGAAGACTCCCAGGAAGAGGTGACATTTGAGTTAAGCTTTGAAAGATGACTAAGAATTTACCAGAATGTAGCACACAACCTGACAGAGTGGATGTTCAGTAGATATTTTTAATTAAATCAACCAATAAAAATTTTAACGGAATTTACAGATGAAACAACATGATGTTTGGCATTTGCTTAATAATAGTTCATTACGAGGACAGGGAGTATGGGGAGGGATGGAGGTACAGATGAAACAAGACTACCCATGTGGACGATTGTTGCAGTCGGTGGTGGATTCATGCCATTTATTATATTATTCTATTTCCATATAGATTTGGAAATGCCCATAATAAAATGAAGGTAATGATTCATTTGTGCCCACTCACCCTGAGGATATGATGAAATAACTCAGCAAAGATTTACTGAGCATCTGTGTGCTCCCCACACACACACACTGGGCATGACAGAGCCACCAGTGACCAGCAACACCCTGTCCCAGCGCTGCCAGCTCACAGACAAATCGGGAGGTGAAGCCAGGACTCGTATATGGGCAGACGGCCAGCAGCGCCAGATATGGTTCAAGGGGCTCTGTGAGCTCAGAAATAGGAGGGACCCCAGCACAGGGGCGGAAGCAGCAGATACAGCTTAACACGCAGAACTGTTACGGGTGGTGGGAGTCTGCATGGAAAGCATCTCAGGTGGACAAAGCCTTAGAGGTGAGGAAGTGAGAGATGAACGATGGGGAACACATGGGGAACTCAAGAGCCCCTTAAGACAGGATGGAGGAGAGAGAATGGGGGCAGCATTTCTCCCATCTCAAACTAGGGATTTTTTAAGACTCCCCAGAAGACACAGGGAGGGGCACGGGACCACACTCGCTTCCCCATCCCTTCCCAATCTCAGTCCACACCCTCAGAGCACTGGCAGCCATCAAAGTGAGTGACAGCCGGCTAATCAGGGCCACTTGGGTCTGAGGAGGGCCCCTTGTCTCTCTCTGAGGGCCCTCCAGCAAGGACAAGCCCAGGACAAAAGCAGAGCTCCCAGGCCGCCTGCCACAGCCCTCATTAGCATCACACAGAAAGCCTGCCAGCCAGGCTCCCAGCTGCAGCCGCAGCCCGGGCAACTGGACCGGCCGGCCCAGCTTTGGCAGAGCCCCAAGCAAGCAGATGTGGACCCTGAAGGGGCCTGTGGCCAACCCTGCCCCCCTGCCCCAAAAAATAACCAAGCCAGGCAACCACCGCTCTGTCCCGCCTGCCCCATTGGCCCCACTTGCCCCACAGAACCTGCTGTGGCCACCAGAAAGCCAAAGGGAGGTGGAGAAGCATACATCCCTGAATGATGACTCGGGGTGACAGAATCCGAGACTTTGGCTTTTACCTGTCATTAGACCCCCCAGAGTCGAATCTTTGCATCACAAACCAGGGCCAGGCAGCATGTCAGCCTCTGGTGTATATGGCTGCTTTACTGCCAAATGACAGAACGGCAGCCTCCCGGACCTTGAGTCTCGAGCATGGTAGGCAGGTAGTGGGGCATCGGAGCCATGGGGTCCCAGGCAGCCAGGGAGAGATTGCCTGGGGGCTTGGGGCTGGGAGCGCCAGTGTCTGTCTGGATCCCACCTATTCAGGGGTATTGGAGAGGGGGCGTGGGAGTGATGGGGCAGCCTGATAGCTCATTGAACGTGCAGCTCCCGGGTGGGTTGCTGGAGAGAGGGGCGGAGCACAGAGAGAAGGGACCAGCCTGTGTGGGAACGGCCAGAGGGCAGAAGGCCCAGCCCCCCGAGATCCCGCAGAGCCTGGGACCCAGGAGCACCACGGGTCCCAGGCTGCGGAGGGTGAGCTGGGAAGGGCTGGGGACCCTGGGCTCCCGAGTCTCAGCTGGCTGAGCTGTCACCAACACAGGGTGGGAAAGGGTGTTCCACCCTGGTCCCGTAGCTCCACTGGGTCTCAGAAATGCAGTGGTCTTGTGGGGGCTTAATTATGGGATGGCAAGGGGGGGAGGGCCAGGGGGGCAGAAGGGATGTTATCTTCAGATCACCATCTGCATAACTGAGACGAGTCTGGAGAGACTGTCTCCTCCGGGTCGGGGAACTCACAAAATAACCTATAAGCAAAGCTCCCCTCCCACGCTGCGTGGGGGGAGCCCTCCTCTGATCTCACCTCAGAGGAGCCCTGCCCTGCTGGCCTGGGATGGGCGTGCCTCTCCGCAGGGATGCGGCAGTCTGCACTGGGGTGAGGAACTGGCTCCCCAGACAGCCTGAGTCAGGACCCCAGCTGGGCTTCTCTCAGCCACTTGATCTTGGGCAAATCACTTACCCTCTCTGACCTCAGTGCGTCCTCATCTGTAAAATGGGAGCCACTGTCCCCTCGCACGGAGTCCTTGGGAGGAGTCGGTGAGACAGCAGAGCTGAAAGCTCAGCCCTTCGGTACAGACGGCAGACACTGAGAGCACAGGTGGGGGTGACCTGTGGGGACCCACAGCCTCTTCCCAGCTTCCCTGGTCGGGGGACGTGGGGGCCTAGGCCTTGCACTGTCAAAACCTGCTCTTCCCTGGGGGGCTGGCATTTTAACAGGTCCAGATTTTAGTCAATTCAAATTTTCAAATAATCAAAAATTCAGTTACTCAGTTGCACCAGCCACATTTCAAGTGCTCGATAGCAACAGGTAGCTAGCAGCTACCACATTGGACAGGGCAGGTAGAGAACATGTCCAACATCACAGAAAGTTCTCTCGGACAGCTCTGGCCTACAGGGGTGAGAGAGCCCCAGGGTGGGGATCAGGCAATCTGGGTCTAGCTCCTAGTTCATGCTGAGTTTAGACAAGGCCCTTTGCTTCTCAGAGCCTCAGTTTTCCCATCTGTGCTCACCCCACACTCTGTGCAAGGCAGAGTGCAGGCAGGGCTCGACAAGGACCTCTGGACTGACTCTACTACCCCACTTCCCGGGATCAGGTCCATGGGGAAACAGGTGGGCGGCTGGAGCTCTGCTGATGTGGAGGCTGAGGGACCCACCTGCCCACCCCCAGGCTCTAGCAGCTCCAGAAAAATACCCTGGTGTCCAAAGTTGCCTCCCTGCATCTCAGTGTCTCAGTCAATTGTCTCCAGGCCGATAAAGCCAGAGCCAGGAGGGCAGGCCCTGCAGAGGGCCAGTGTGTATCTCTCCATGGCCTTACACAGGCCCCAGTGAAGCCTGAAGATTCCGAACTCATCCCTCCGGAACCAGAGAGGCCCAGGCAGCGCCTTGGGGAGGAGGCAGCGGCAGGGGCTGGTCCAAAGGGGAGGGGAGACGCGAAGAGTCAGAAATGCGCTATCAGCACTGCGTCCTCCCCACTTCCTCTCTTCGAACGGATCACATCCTGTTATTGTGTGGACAGAGAAGGCCAGGAGCTGGGGAGGGAGGCAGGGCTCGGACCATATAGGCTGGGGGAGGAGAGAAAGGAGGAGCCAGAGGGAATGTCTCGGTGGGCGGGAGGGCATGTGTCACCGTGTACCTCCAGTCGCGACCCCAGGTGGCCTGGGCAGGGGTGGGCACCTCAAGGAGTAGGAGCAGCTTCTATCACAGCACAGCCTGTGCCTCCCTGCAGAGCCACCTGGAAGAAGGGAAACGGCACCTCCTCCAGGAAGCCTTCCCCAGCCTCCTCCTCAGGCTCCTTCACTTTAGCGCACATTTCCTAGGCCTCCACCACCAGGGCCGGGCTCCCACGGTCACCGGGCCTCTCTCTCACAGCACTTGTCTCCAGGGTGGTAATGCTCTGTATCTGCTCCCCTCTGCCCCACTTCCACCCAGCCTGCCAGGCCCTTGGACAGGGACAGCAAAGCTCCCTTACTGGCTCCTCAGCATTGCCCAGCATGGGCAGGTCCAGAGGAATTCCTGCTGCGTGAATGATGAGTGTTCCCACTTCCCCCTCTGCCCTCTTCTCTCCTCTGCCATTCCCAAGTGCAGTCCTATCCCAACCCCATTTCCAGCAATAATAATGGTTTTCTCTATAAAACACAAGCGCTTTGCATACATTGTTCTGAAACCTTGTGACAGCCTGTAAGATGGGTGTTAGTACCTTCACTTAACAGATGAGGAAACTGAAGCTCAGAGATGGTAAGTGATTTACCCAAAGTCACGCAGCAGGTACACTAAGTGGCAGTCCTGGAACTTAGACCCAGGGAGGTCTGACCCCAAAGGCCAGGCTCTTTCTGTGGCCCAACTGCCTTTCCTGTTCTGTCGCACTTGTGTCCTGGCCTCTCCCTCCCTGAGCTGACACCACACCGACTGTCCTCACTGAGCACGAGCCTGTCCTCAAGCCGAGCCTGTTGCTGGAGGCAAGCTCTCCAAGGTCTACCCCGACTGCTCCTGGTCCTGGGCAAGCTGCTGCACGAGCTGAGCTACTATCTCCCCCACAGCCCAGGCCTTTCTGCTCTAAGAACACCAACCACATAAGGTCTGTTTCTTCTTCTTCTCCTGGGGGCACTGAACACTGGCCCTGGCTTCAGACCTGGATTCAAGTCCTGAGTAATCTTCGTGAGACCCCATCCCCTCATCAGGCCTCATTTCCTCCCTGGACAGCAAAGAGGACGCCTCGGGCGAGCTCGACTTACTCCTTTCCTGACTCTGACTCAGGATGGCTGAGCCTCTACTGCCGGACACTGTGCCCACCACCATGGCCTGTCCCCAGAGGCTGCTCAGAGGTCTTGTCTGGCTCCCATGGGCCTCAGGGCTGGAGGGTCTCCCGGCTCCTGGGGAACAGTTAGTTGTTTTGCAGTGGGTGGCATGAGGACGCAGGGCTGCTGTAAGCGGACCAGATAAACAGCCTCCAGATCCTCATCTGCTCTGCCTCCTCCCACCCAGAGCCAGAACGATGACCGGGCTGCTGGGGCCCAGCCCAAGAAAGCTCATACCCCACCTCCCCACCAACAAAAGCAGCCCGAGGCCCTCTGCCAGCCCAAGGGGCCAGCTGTCCACCTGCCCCGACCAGCAGGGATGGTGGTTTCGGCAGGGCCATTAGAGCAGGCGTCTTTGTAAGAGTGACCCTGCCCCTCCCCAGCCACCCCCTCCACCCTTTTATTCCATGCTGACCTGGAAACTGAGCTAGAAGATTCCATACAGGGGAACCTCCCATTCAGCAAATGTTGAAAGGGAACTGTGCCAGGCCTGACGGAGGGCGCTGGAGGCGAAGAGACAAGTCGGGGGCAGGGAGGGGGGGTCTCTCCCCTGAGGAGCTCATGTTTAGTGGGGAAGCAGACAGGTGGATGCACGTCAGACAGCACAGAGCGAAGGAGGGCCTGTGGGGTACCAAGGAGGCAGCTGACCCAGTAGAGTAAGGACAGTCTCCTGGACGCTGAGGACAAGTCAACCAAATGAAAGGAGGGTGTGAGCAGAGGCTGGAGAGCAACAAAAAGTGCAAAAGTGGTGGGGCTGGCCCCGTGGCCGGGTGGTTAAGTTTGCGCGCTCCGCTGCAGGCGGCCCAGTGTTTCGTTGGTTCGAATCCTGGGCGCGGACATGGCACTGCTCATCAGACCACGCTGAGGCAGCATCCCACATGCCACAACTAGAAGAACCCACAACGAAGAATACACAACTATGTACCGGGGGGCTTTGGGGAGAAAAAGGAAAAAAAAAAAAAATACATGCTAAAAAAAAAAGTGCAAAAGTGGTACTGTTAAAGAAAAACTGCAGCCCAGAACAGAAAGGATAGCACAAGAGGAGCACAGGGGTGAAGGGAAGAGTGGGAAGAAGGGAGGCTGGGGAACTAGGCAGGCCTTTTGGGCAGGGTCCCAGGGTGCAGTCCCCCCCCTGTGGTGGACACAGGCCGTCAAGGGAGGCAGGAGGCCTGGGCCTGCCCTGCCTGCCACTGCTGTCACTGTTCATGGGATGTGTGGCCCTTGGAAGGCTCCTTTCCTCTGTGGGCCTCAGTGCCTCCATCTGGAGTCAAAGACACCAAGCCAGACCATCCCCAGGGCCTGGCCAGCCTGGGACGTCGATAGCCTCAGTCTCTGCCTGCTGGCCACAGAGCTGATGGGCTCTTCCTGACCTCTCTGCACGTGGACTGCCTCGTCCTCTCCTGGGGAAGGTCCTTCTGGAAATGGGTGCTTCTCCCTTCCCGTTCTTCCGTCCAGGGCAGTCAGTCTGCTGCCTCCACCCCTCCTGTGACGCTACTCTCTCCACAGTCATCACCAGCCTCCGTGTTGCCAAATCCAGTCAAGACTGTCAGGCCCTGTCTTGCCCCCTCAGCTGCGCCGGGCTTGGCGAACCATCTCCTCGACCCCAAACACCCTTTTGCCTGCGCCTCTGAGACCCCACTGTCTCCAGCTGTTCACCTACCTCTCTGACTGCTGTCTCAGCCTCTCTCTCTCTCTCCCTCGTCCCTTCATCATGCTGCTCCTCAGGCCTGCACCACCACCAAGGGCGCTCCCACTGGTATCCCCACCACAGGACTCAGTCTCACCGTCCTATCTACCCAGTGACCTCTTTGCCCTGGGCCAGGGAGAGGCACACTTGGAGTCTCCAAAAGCGAGGACCTTCCCGAGAGGCCAGGACATGACCCCAAGCACGTGGTGCCTTTGCCCTCCTTCTGTGGCTGGAAGCTCCCTAGGACGGTGGCCACCAAGAGCAGTGCCTGGTGGGATGAGCAAGGCTCACCCGCGGAAGCCAGAGACCCTGTGGGCCCTTGACTTCTCTTCTTCGCACATCTTTTTTCCTGAACACTCATCACCTTCTAGCTTACTGTATATTCACTATGTCAATCCTACAATCAACCTACTTATTACGGTTGTGTGTGTCTGTGTGTTTACTGTCTCCCTGCCAGAACTTAAGCAAGACCAGAACAGGGATCTTGGTTTTCTGCACTGCTGGGTCCCCAGGTCCTAGAACAATACCTGGTCTATCGTAGGGGCTCAATAAATGTTTGCTAAACAAAAGAAAGGAAGAAAGAAGAGGACTCCGTTGGAAATGCCTACCTGCCCTACTGAGGTCCCTGAAGACCCGAGAGGCCATATGCAGAGGCCTCCCCAGAACTCAGAGTCTGGCCTCTGAATGGCATTCCCATTCCTGAGCCTCCACTCACTGTTCCCAAAGCCTCGGCCTCCGCCCCTGAGCCCCACACGAGACCAGCACCCTCCAATCCTCAAGAGCCACTGAGTCATCCGTGAACCTGCGACCCTCCTCTGGCGAGACCTTAATCTGTCCAGAACCTACGAGAAAAGCACCTGCCCCAGCCATGGGAGCCAAACCCCACACACAGAGAGGACCACCCGCGGGGTGGCCCTGAGCTGAAAGCGTGGGTGCACAATGCTGAGAAGAGGCCCCCCCTGTGCGGCCTGGCAGAGGGGGAAGAATGGAGAGCCCGAGCGGGGAGCCGCAGGGCAGGGGGCCCTCACTCTGAGGACAGCTGAGTCCTGGAGGCCCCCCCCATTTCAGGGAAGGCAGGTTCTTACACACCTTTCCTTTTAATGTCCCAACTCTCAGTTCTAGGGGTGCAACATGCCAGCACAGAGTCCAGGCCCCTTTGTAAAACTTTTATTTAGAAATCTTCCCAATATATCCTTATATATATACACACACATCATCACCACATGGATTTTGTTGCTAAAGAGTCACACGCCCACAGTGTTGGCCTCTGGGCTGGACAAAGGTCAAGGTACCTGGAGCGGTTACTCCTCTTCTGCAGAAAAACGCAGAGACCAACGCAATTCATCACGTACAGTACAACATTGACGGAAAGTGCTGGGCCCGCCCACAGGAACAACGCGCTATGTACACGGGCAGGGGGCAAGCCTCGGGCAGGGGGCCACGTACCATTGAAACCACAAGTACGACTAGACCCCCCAAAGGCGAAATAGCTGTCGGCTGACTACAGATGCTGTGCCCTTGGTTTTGTTTTTGGAAAAGGATAAAGGTTGTACCATCTTGTCATTTCCCACACTACAAATAAAAGAGAATGAATTTTTCTTAAAAGATGGGATTCCCTCCAGTCATTATAGTCATCTTTGTTCTCATTTTTTTTTATATTTTTTCCCTTTTATACAGATGTTATTCTCGGAATGTGGACATTTCTTCATGGGTGAGGAGGACGCAGAGGACAGAGAAGGATATAGGGGAGAGGGGTTGTTAGAAATGGAAACAAAAATTATGGACCTTCTCTAGTTCTTACAAAGACCTGAAGCCTTGCCCAACCCTACCCAGGCCCGTTTCAGGTGGTTTTCTTACATTTACATATTCTGCCCACATTCCCATCTCTCTTTTCCATTCTCACTCCTGTGCCTTGTCTTGGAATGAAACAGAAATGAGGTCAATCTGGAGAAATGAGGCCAATCTAGATAACTCAGACAAAAGTGGTTCAGAACCTAAACTACCCAAATGCTGTGCAGTCAGGCAGACTGGCCCACTGCCCAGGTCCGGGACTCAGGGTGGGAAACCCCACTGCAGGATCCATACTGAGGGCAACAGAGTTCTTTATGGTCTCCAAACGGTTCTACCTTTACGATTCCATTCAGCTCACACCACAGCCCAAGAGACAGGCCAAGCCAGGGTATTATGAGAAACCGACACTCAGAGAGAGAACCTATCCAGGTCACACTGCAAGTCTGAGAGAAGAGGGAGCCCAAAGCTTGAGTTTCTGATTGAATGTGTGATCCATCTCCTAAAACCCATCCACCATCTACACTGAGGCCACCTGTCACTCCCAAGTCAACTGAATCCACCAGGAAGCAAACACAGCCTTAGGACCTAGGACAAGTGCTCCATCCTTAGACAGAGGGATTCCTCACAGGAGCTTCCCAGTATTGGAAATAAACCAACCCTAATGTTCATCAAAATAAGATTTTGGGGGGCTGAAGTGGGGCGGAGAGTCAGAGTGCTACAGGGCTAACCAGGTTGCTCCCATCCCCACGAACTGGGCCCAGAACTTAAAAAGAAGAGGAGGGGAGCAGGGATCATTCCGTCTGCCTACGGCCACTGCACTCAAGGTGCCATCACGGCCAGGGTAAGCCACTGTTTCTTCCACATCGCTAGGGACAGGGCAGTGCCATGGGGGTCATTCTCCCTCTGACCTCGAGGGCAGAGCCTGGTGGGAGACGGCTGGCGTGACTTGAGGGCAGTCCAACGGCATATACAGGACTCGTGTGCACTTGTCCCATGGGCTTGGGATGCAGGTCCCAGGCAGGCCGAGCCCCAGGAAAACCACGTCCCACCATCTGGATTGACACAGATCAACGAGGGGGCAGCAGTCCACTCCACAAAAGGCTTCTTCACTTTATAAAAGGACTTGCGGCAGTATGTCTTTAAAAGATGAAGGATAAGGACTCAATTTACAAAAGTTCCATGTACAACTTTTGGACGGGGGGGGCACTCCTATTGCATTAAGCCAGCCTCCCATACACACACTTGAGGACCGAAAGCTGCACAATTGAGAGGTGTTTAAGATTCTGCACGTTTGGCTCTCAGCCAGGGACTGGTCTCTGATTGGGTTCCCCATGCCCTAGACGTGGGGATGGATCCTGGGCCATATCGGGACCTAAAGATCCCACCAAGAACTGAAATCAAGCAAAAATCCCAAATGCCAGGAAAAAATCCCAAATGCCAGGACAGAGTCTGCACTCGCCAGAACACAGACCAGACCATCAGCAAACAGACATCCTGCGGCAGGGAGGTCCCTCCCAGCATCCAGGAGAAAGCCCTGATGGGGCAGCATCTCTCAGCACCACGCATCGGCACCCAGGCATCCTCTCACTGCACGGACCGCGGTGTGTAGCTGAGTCACAGGCAGGTAGCTCTGAGACACCACCAAGACTGCAGCCACATGCCCCAGAGAGCTTTGCCTCCACTTCTCCCCATTTTCCCCTTTCTCTGCCTTCGCACAAAGGCCAACAGGGCACACGCTCACAGCTGCCAACTCGGTCCCCGCAGCCACGAGGATCAGGAAGGCAAGACTCCATGGGAAGAAAGCAGAGTTCTGATCCCCAGGGCAAGAAGGGCGGGCTCCTGACTTTTCTGACCCTCTCCGGCCCCTCTAGTCGAGAGCGGGCTGTGTGCTGGCCATCTTCTTCAACCAGGCCCTGAAGAAGGCACCTCAAAGCTCCAGACTGTCTGCAGCAGCCGGCAAGCCGAATGGACCAACACGGGCCTGGGTGAAGATGGGGCTCAAGAAGTGGGCAGCTATTGGGTACCTATATATTCGGACAGAGTGGCCACAAAAGCCACCCCAGCCAGCTTGGGAGGGGCTAACGGCAAGGCAGAGGCTGCTGGACGCCTCAGGTGAGAGCTGACAACATGGGTCTCAGCAAAAACGGGGCTCACAAGCTCCAGGCCAAAAGCAGCGCCACTCGAGCCTCTCGCATGAGAAGTCTTCGGGGTTTGGGGAAGGGGGAAGACCGTGCCGTCTTCATAAAAAGTACCTACCACTTTGCTCCATTTTTCTGTTCTCCTACTGAGGCAGGAAACGGGAAAGTCAGCCCCAGGGGCAGTCAGGGCTGCCCAAAGTTCAGACATCAAGGAAAGCTCATGAGGTCCTTCGCCCTGCTTCAGAGCTGCCCAGTCCTCACCCCACCTGCCCTGAAGCCCTCAGTCCCAGCGGCCTGAGGGCACCCTCCCGGCTGGTCCTGGGTGGCCCCAGACCCATCACCGAGGGCCAGCTCCATCCGTGGCAGGTAACATGGTGGGATGGAGGCTGCGGGCCGTGTGCTTGGGTGCTGGCTCTTCCGTGTAGCTGTCCGGGCTGGCTGCCCCATCCAGGGAGCTGCCGCAGCTGGAGTTGGGGGAGAGCACATCCTGCAGGAGGTCGTCTGGAGGCGCACCACCCCCTCCTCCCCCACCCCCTCCACCAGCCCCCACCACAGGGTCCTTGCCAGGCTTGGCCCGCTGGGTGCCCTCCTCCTCCTGGTCGTTGAGCAGCTTGGCCAGGAAGTTGATGTACTTCATGGCCAGGCGGAGGATCTCATTCTTGCTGAGCTTCTTGTCCGGGGGATGCGTGGGGATCAGCTTGCGGAGCTCAGCGAAGGCCCCATTCACATTCTGCTGCCGCCATCGCTCCCTGCTGTTGGTGAAAATGCGCCGCACAACTTTGGTGTGGGGACCTGGAGGGTAGGAGGACAAGGGTTAGGAGAATGGGTTGGGGATCCCCCAAGGTATCTTCTCCTGTGGGGAAGAAGAGAAACCATCCATTGGAAAACTTGGGAAACCTAGAATGCCTTCTTTCCTTTTACTCAGAAAACTCTTACTCATCCTTCAAAACCCAGCTCACCTGTTTCCTCCTCTCTGAGGACTCCCCTCAACCCCTCCAGACAGATCGAACTAACCATGGCCCTCTATCCCTTGATCCCCATCAGCCTTGATCATTACTGTATGCTTTTATGCTTGTCTCCGTCTCCAGGCTGTGAGACACCTGAGGACATGGACCATACACCATTCATTCCTTCATTCACTTGTGCCAAGAGGCCATATAGCACTAGTTAGAAAGAGAAAGGCTGGAGCCAGACTTTCTGGGTTCAATTCCTATTATTCACTAGATAGTGACTCTCGGCAAGTCACTTAAACTCTCTGTGCCTTAGCTTCGTCATCTGTAAAATGGAGATAATACTAGTAACTCCAGTCCTAATTGTCACGTGGGTCTAACAACAAACCGGTAAAGCACTTGTGACAACACCCACCACAGATTAAACATTCAGCAAATGTTAGCTAGTATTACCCAGTCCCCAGTCATTTACCAACAACCACGCACTGTGCTAAGCACTACGGAATAATGGTGACACAATACACAGGGTCCCTGCCTTCACGGAGTTTATGACAGCTGATGAACCAGCAGCAAACAACAGACAAACAGGAGGCTGAACGTAAGTGAAAGATGGACAGGAGCTACGATGTTTAGCTGAGGTGGTTGGGGACAGCCTTTTGGAGGAGGTGACATCTGTAAGGTAAGAACTTAAGGCTGAAGAAGAGTCAGCCAGGCACAGGAAGGGAAGCGGGAACAGCATGTGCAAAGGCCCTGAGCTGGAAAATGGCTGAAGCCAGCCTGGCTAGATGAGTATGGGTGAGATCAGAGCAGGCTGAGTCCAGATCCTATAGGGCCCCACAGGAAGGTGTAGGGATTTCACTCTGAGGGTGATGGAAAGCACAGAGCAGGCACTTAGTAAATGTCTGCTGACAGACAGAGCATGCTGGTAGGTGGGGGAGTTGAGGAGAGAGCACAGGCCAGAGGGAAAAGGACCCACCCTGCGGGCTCTCTCGCCCAGGAGAAGAGTGGAGACACAGCCATGCATAGGCACAGCCTGAGGCTCTAGGCAGGCATCCGAGGGCTGCCTCAGTCGCCCCATGTCTACAATGCACTGATTATAGACTGGACCAATATTCACGAGTGTCCGAGTACTAAGACTTGCAGAGCGTGGCAGACACCAGCATGCATGTATCGAGCACGTACGGTGTGCACTGCACCAAATGTCCAAGCCCGACCTGGGATTCCCTAAGCCGGGGAAGACAGAGGAGGGCCCTGCTAGCACCCCTGAGCTCCCAGACTGAGGGGGCCACTTCTCTCCCCAACACTGAGGCACAGAGCCGGGCTCCGGGCAGCCCTGAGAAACCTCTGCGCACTGCAGGAACTGCTGCCCTGGGATATGGGTTTGCCCTCTTCCATTGCCCCTGGAACCAGACCTCAGACTGTGGAAACGTGGGCAGGGGAGCGGAGGAGGGGAGGGGTCAAGGCACCACCTAAGACCCGCTGCTCATTTCACCGCTAAGGAGATTGAGGCCAGGACGGAGGCAGACCTGGCCTCCACCATCAGCCTGCGGCCCAGCTCATCCGTGTGGACACTTCCTGCCTGATGGTCTCTCTTTCTCTCTCCTACAGGCACGCGCGTGCCTGCGCGCGCACACACACACACACACACACACACACATTCTCCGGGGGAGAATCACTC
This sequence comes from Equus quagga, assembly GCF_021613505.1. NCBI lineage: Eukaryota > Metazoa > Chordata > Mammalia > Perissodactyla > Equidae > Equus > Equus quagga. Next base: position 11,363,460 of record NC_060271.1, on the reverse strand, counting down.
ATCCTCTGCCCACAGTACCAATGAAGCTGTCTTTCCAAACCTGAGCTGGCCCCAGCCCAGCTGACTCTTTGCCAAAGGCCAGACCCAGGCTGGAAAAACACAGCACACCTGCCAGGCAGTCCTACCCTGGGAGCCTCAGAGGAAGTAACTTGTTGTTCTGGGGCCTCCAGGCCAGATGGAGGGGAGTCTCTGAGCTGTGTCATCGGGAGGACCAGTCCCTGCTCTACGGCTCACACTGGCTGATCTTGAGAGAAGCTTCTAGATGGGGACGGGGGCATGGTGACTGCTGTCACAGCTAGAGGTAGACAGACTCCAGAGGAGCAGCCACCCCAGCCAGGCCCTGAAAACACTTTGCCCCACTGCACTCTTTCAACCATCGGTGAAGAAGCCATTATTCTCCCCACTTTACAAAAGAAGAAACCGAGGGCCAGAGAAGTTGAGCAACATGAATCCATGTCAGGTCCTGACTTTAGACCTTGCATGAGTTTCACTTCTACGGACTCTCTTTGGTTAAATCTCTGATTTCAAAGTCCCATGGACATATCCTGCACACCCACACCCTCCCCTTCACCCCCATTTCTGTCTATTCCTCCCTGGCTCCTTCTCAGGGAACAAACTACCCACCTCTCTGCATCTTTCTCTTTCCTGAGTCTGTCCATCCCTCTGCGTCCTCTTGTCTCTCTCTGGCCAGGCAGTGAGTAAGCACTCAGTAAACACTGGTAAGGTTGCTGGGTAATGGCTTCCTTACACCCCTGCCCTCCCTAGGCCCTCACCCCTTTGCCCCATCTCCTCCTTCCTCTCCTCTGCGCCCGATTTCCTTGCCTGCGCCCTTTGTAGAAAGTGCCTCTTCCCTGGGGAACTTCAGAGCTGGTCCCGCCTGCTTGCTGTGTGGTATACCCACCTCCCCTGACTAGTGAACCCCTCTGGAACCTAGCAGCACTGACACCTCATCGCCCTTCCCTCCTGACACTACATGCCTGTGCCCCATGCTGGTTGGGTCTTTGGAGGTCTGGTCCTTGTCCCCACTCCAGCGCCCCCTCCTCAACAGAACACCAGGGAGGGCTTCCCTCCAGAACCTCCAGCTCAATACACACATCCCTTCCATTGGGTCCTTGCAAAGACCCCAATCTGGCTCCCAGGCCTCAGGTGCCCTTCCTACAGGAGCCCCAGTCCCCAGCCAGGCGGGAGCATTGCGAGCTCCGCAGATTTGCTCCAGTCCCTCAGCTCTGAAGAGCCTGCTCTCCTGCCCCCTGGTGCTGGGCCCCACCTACTACATCAGGTCAACCTCGGGAAGAGGGTTAGATCCTCCAAATTTCCCGTTCATCCAACCCCTTCCCCCACGTTCAGGGCCAAAGACTACTCAGGCAGTTCACAACAGCAGTGCTGGGCCCTTCCGGGGGGAGCGAGGGGGCAGGGTAGAGTCTATGATGTCAGGAGGGGAGCCCAGAGGACGGGACAGGGAACAGAAGGGCCCCACAATGTAGGGACCTGGGACGAGACCCTTGGAAGTGAAACGCTCAGCAGGGAACAGACTCCAGACCCCAGAGAGGACTTGGGAGAAGGCACAGGGAATCCTGTGAGAAGGGTCAGTGCTTGGAGTCAGGGGCACCATGTGTTTCTGCCCTCCCACTAGATCCTTGCCGAGTGGAAGGGAGCCAGAGTGGGGACTACAAGGGACCCCAGAGGTTTGAGTTAAGCACCACCCTGTGTCCTCATCCTCATGCCCCCTCTTTCCAGGACTGTGAATGTGGACCCCCCCAATCCCCTTGCAGGGTGAAGGACTTTGACAGTTTGGGGTTCCAAGGGAGCCCACTCATCTACTTGAAACACCTACAGAGTAGTCCCCAGTGATCCCTCCTTCAGGGGGCTCGAACCAGCCTGAGGGGTGAGGACAAAGGTGGGGGCAGGGTAGACTCACCCTCAGTAATCTCCATCTCATAGGGGGAGGGTCTCCTCTTCACTCGGTTGTTGGTGGCGAACATAGGGAAGGCATCCGGCTCACCAAAGAACCCACTGCAGGAGGGAGCGCACAGGTCAGGATCGCGTGTAGAATGGAGGGGAGAAAGGGGCTGCTTAGCCTTCCTCCTGTGTGTTCTCGAGCCCCCCACCCCTGGAAGAACAAGGGCAACCCTGGTCCCTTCATATCTGAACTGGGGATAGAAGGAACATGAAACACACACACATACACATACACAGAATCAGAAGTGAACACATGGAGCAAACACAAACATGTACACACACCCCTCCCAGAGACAGATACATTTCCCTCCTGATAGAGGCACACAATCCACAGACACCTCCATTCCCAAACAGGTGTTCACACTGGTGGACATGGCCTTCACACCTGGGGCAGCTTCAGCACCACAGAAGGGCACAGTGTCCCCTCCCCAGGACTTCACCCCACCCTCACCCTGGCCCCACTGGGTGGTGGACAGACGACAGACAGGAAGCCCTGACTCACCCACCCACCCCATCACCCTCGCTGGGCTCTCCATAGCTTCCTTCTCAGGGTCTCCTGCAGACTCCCTGACTGTCCCACACTGTCCATTCCTGCCTCATCTTCCTGTACCCACCCCAACCAGGCCTCCATCTCAGCATCATCTTAGCGGCCTCACAGGGAAATGGACACCCTCACCAAGGGGAGTACAGGCCCTGGCCAGAGACCACAGACAGCCGGTTGTGGGGGGGGGGGGGGGCTGGGAGGGGACACCCACTCTCCAGTAGGGCCCTGGAGAAGAGGTTCAGAGGGCCGGGCCCTCTTGCAACCACTCTCAGATCCTTGTCTCTTACCTGTCGCAGAGAGCTGCAGCTTCCAGGAGAATTTCACAGCCAGCAGAGCACACTCAGACACTCTCACCTGGTGTCCACCCTCGCACGACTCCCTCCTGACCCCACCACCTCATAGCGCACTTTGCTTCTGCTCACACCCAGCCACATGCCTGGACTACCGCTCCTCCGCTTACACACACTCGTGCACGCTGCACAGTCACAAGGCACCCCCAAATCTGCCCCCGCGCGTGCGCACACGCTCTCCCAGAGGGCTCCCTTCTCACTTGCCCATGGGAGCTCCAGCTTCTAGGCTTTTACGCCCACGGGTTTCAAACAACCCCTCCTCTGCAGCCGCACAGCCCCGCCGGGAGGACGGCAGTCGGCTCCCGAACTGCCGAAGGGGAGCCCCGGGGGCCGCGGCCGCTTGCCCACCCCGCCCTCCCGCCCGGCCCCTGACCTGCCGAGCGAGGCCAGCGGCTGGCTGAGGCTGTAGAGCAGCGCGCGGCCGGGGGCGGCGGGGGCCGCCAGCGCGGGAGGGCTCAGTTGCACCATGCGGCCGTCGCCGGGCAGCTCCGCGGGGGCCGAGGCGGGCGCGGGCGCCGGGGCGGGCCCCGGAGGTCTGCACAGCTCGGTGGTGGGCACCCGATGGCGCGCTTCGGCCGCTGCCGCGTCGCGGCCCTTTAAGTCCCGCGCGGCGCCGCCCCCACTGGCGGGGCCGCTGGCCGGGCCGCCGCGCGCGCCCAGCTCGATGACCGGGGGCTCCGCCGGGGCCGCGCGGCTCGTCTCCTTGGCGACGCCGTTCAGTAGGACCAGGTGCGGGGGGGCCATGCGGGGCTCGGCCGCGTCCCGTCCCTCTAGCGGGGGGTCACTGTGTGCCGCCTCGCTGGGCGGCCGCTCCGTCATCCTGCGGGCAAACAGACAGACAGGCTGACGCTCGCTCTGACCACCGCCCCCAGCCCACCGACGGGGGCGGGGTAAGGGGTGAAGGGCAGAGAGCGAAACTCACGCACCGAGACGTGGGCAGATGAGGACAAACTTAGCGCCACGTGGACACACACCGGCCGGGCCGTCGGGGCCTGAAGGCCTGGTGGTGCTGGAGGGGGAGGGAAATGGGTCTCTGGTTTGGGCGAAGAGGGGAGGGTGCCTGGAGACAGAAAGACGGAGGGCCAAAAGGACAGAGATGGAGAAAGACGACGCAGACATTGGAAGAAAAGGAATACAGCCAGCGAAAGAAAAATAGAAGGGAAAAAAGGAGGAAGGAAACGTAGAAAGAGGCAGAAAGAAAGATCACCCCGTCCCCCTTCTCAGGCCGCAAGGGAAGAGGAGGGAACAAACCCCCGAGCGTGTTCTTCCCGCCCCCCTTTCGGTTTTGGCGGGGAGTCTGTCGTGGGAGGTGGGGTGTTTTTCCAGCCTCCCCTGCCTCTCAGCAACACCCGCCCCCAGCCTAGCGCCACACACGCACCCAGAAACATGGTGGGGTGCAAGCAGGCAATTTAGGGAATGGAGGCTACAGGGTTTGGGGTCCACTCTGCCACAGCAGGCAGAGAATTATCAGAGGAACCTGCATTCCCTTTCAACACACATTCACCCCTGCGGGGGGGGGGGGGGGAGGGGGTGTCTGTCTACACTAAGCAAATCCACGTGTATTCTGTGCATCGGCTGGAAAGCCCAGCGGACCCCGTACTCCCAACGGGGCTGAGAAGAGACATCAGGAAGGGGAGAAGATGACCGCAGCCCTAGCTCCCTGCACACTGCAACGCCTCCTGCTCAGCTGGACTCAGAAGTGAGGTGGGGTCTGGAAGGGAGGCCTGGCAGAGGTGGTATGGAGCCTGGGCATTCAAAGGGTGCCCCTGAGACCACTGGGGTCTGGGCTCCCATGCACAAGTTGGAAGGGGTGTCACGGAGGCCCTTGAACTCTTCCGCACTCTGCATCCCCCTCTCCCGCCTCCTGTTGTCCTCTGGGAAATGGGAGGAATAACTCATCTGTGCATTTAAAAGCACAGCGCAAATGCTCAAGGAAACGTTATCACTGATGATGAGACTGGGCTGGTGAGGGGACCGCCTTGCCCAAGACTACACGTGCCTATGTGCCGCCACATCTCTTATCTCGCTCTGTCCGCACTACTCTCCCATATACACCGCGGAGCCAAGGATGCTCCTTCTCTCCTCCACAACCACACTCCAGGGTGACCGCAAAGGCTCTACTTCCCACTCGTGCTTCCTGGGGTTCTTCCCTCACCCCGCCTCCACGCCAATGGAGCCAGGCCTCCATAAGAATTAAAACAGAAAAACCATGCACAAGACTCTGCATCCAGAGTGTGGGGATGCTTGTGAGTTGTTTTAATAAAAAAACAAAAATAGAATCAACTCGACAGGCTTCATAAAATGTTCAAAATAAAGTTCCTGCTCTCAGAATTATATAATTGGGGTATTTTATAGCAGAGAATAAATACACAAAAATCCAATTTGGCCCCAAGCTGAGTCCATGTAATTACTCACGGCAGCCATTGAGCTCCCATTCTGCCACTGCACCACTCTGGACTGGAGTCGGCCTGGGAACCATCCTCTCACCCCAGAAGAGAGACCAGACCTTCTGAACCCTCCTCCGGAGCTTAGCTCAATTGCCACCAGACATATAGGCAATGGAGAACCGTTATCCAGACTGTGCTTCTGCCTTGGGTCTGCGAGCCCTAGGGGCCCAGCCGGAAACAACAAAATTCCCCAAAACCTAGTGTACAGAGCTGCAAAGGCAGTGGGTCCACAAGAGTTTGCAATTATGGTGGAAACAATAGATCTGTATCCATAGAATGGGACCAACACAGTGCCGCCACTAGAAGTGCACCAGAGATCTACCAGTCGGTTGGCCTGGCTCCCCTGCAGTGGTGAAATGCACCAGAAATATACCATCCTGTGGCAAAATATACAAAGCCCCAAGGTGCTGGCTCCCTACCTTACTGTCCCCATGCACCGTTGGGCGCCCAGTGACACGTGCTTCAGCCCCAGCTTCTAGCCAAGTGACAAACAGTGCGCGCTGCAATCACCAGACTGAGCTCAAGCTCTCTTTATAACACATTTATACCCTCGGATTAATTCTGAGGCTCCGTGTAGGAGTGGATCCCCAGGGGGCAAGCGGAGCACTTCTTCCAGATGATTTGACCCTGGCCCCAAATGCCCTCCCAAAGCCTATCTATATCTCTGAGGCTCCCTGTGAGAAACCTATGATTGGTCCCCAGGGTCTGTGGCAGACCTCTCCCCGCCCCTCCCGGGACCTCAGGAAAACCCGGCAGGCTCCTCTGCAAGCAGGATCACTCAGGCCAGACAGTCGAGCGTGCTCCGGAGGGGCCACCGGAGGACTCACAAGCATGGTCGGTTGTTGGCAACTAAACTCCATCACTAAGCTTCAGTTAAGATTACTGAAAGGCAAGCCTGAGTGATTTTTGTTTGTTTTTATTTGGGGAAGATGAAGGATCGGGGCGAAGGTTTCGATCTGAGTCACACTACAGTATTCGACCACTACAACTCCTCTGTCTTTGCGCGGCCAAGACCCAGCTCGCAGCCCCCAAAAGCGGATCTTCATCTCCTGTTGCCTCACCGCCACACGTTTCCATGTGTGCCTGAACAAGACGGGGATCCCCGGAGCTCCTGGGGAGCAGGCGCCGGGTCTGGGCAGCTCCCAGTTCCCGGCAGGAAGAATTTCTTATATGAAAATAGCCTCTGCGGTGCCCGGGACTGGAACGACCGCCTTAGACCCGGCCTCCTCTCCCTTATACTGCACCCGTGCTCGCTCCCACGACCCCCTGGGGGAGCCCCAAGCCCTCAAGAGAACCAAAATCGCCCGTGAACAGAAACTCTGTCCCCGCCGCTGCGGGAGTGGAGGGGTGTCCAGCGCGGCCCCGCCCTAGGCCTTAGGCTCCGGTCAGGCCCACCCGAGTTAGGACCGCGCTGGCCTTGATGGCTGCGGCCTTCTTCCTGCCGGAGCCCCGAGCCCCAGGCGCGCGCTGCCTGCACCACCCGGCTAGCTGCCCCAAAGTTATGAGCCTTGTGAAACGTCCACAGAACCAGGACCAATGGGAGTGGCATGGAGGACTAAGTCCAACTAGCTATTTTTACCCGGGGTCGAAAAAGGAAAGGGCCCTGCTGGAAGCCACAGAGGCACAGAGGCCACAGGCAGCGGCAGGCACAGTCAGATCCCGGATTCCCAGCCCTGGGTTTGTCCTCCCCTCCCCCCCAATCTGAGACTGGACTGTCCTCTGTCTTGAGCCTCCCCCACCCCAGGCCGGAACCCAAGGCCTTCCTGGACACTGGTGCCACCGATCTCGTTCCCCAAAAACTCACCTGGGGCATATTTAGAGAGACCGCTCCCTCTGAATAGGATCTCACTCCTCCGCCGGAGAGAGGCGGGAGCCGAGGTCCAGCCTGTGAACGAGGGTCTTTCCTTTCCCCCTCTCTCGCTGGGAGACCAGCAGTTAGGCCGCGGTGTGGTCCTGGGCGGTCTGCCGCGCCCAGAGTGCGTTTCCAGGAAAGATGGGGGTGGAGAGAAAGAGGGAGGGCGAGAGGGAGGGAGAGAGAAATGGGGGTCAATGGCTGAGAATTACCTCACGTCCTCGCCAACCGGCCCAGGGAATCGCGCGCAGCTTTCCGCCCCCAACCTGCAGGTGTTTGAAGCCTCCCCCACCCCCATAAAAAAGAACCCTACACCTGACCAATCAGGACTAACTATTTAATCCAACAACAACAACCCCGCCGCAGACCGCCCGGAACATTTTGGACCCTCCAACCGGGATGTCTAGTTCAGTGTGGCCGGGTTTGTTTTCTAAGCACTGCCGTGTCTACGCGGTTGGCTCAGGAACCCGGGTCAGGCGGGAGCTGCGGCTACAGTGCGGAGTCGTCCGCAGCCTGGCATGGGTGTCTGGGTGGCAGAGGGGCGGGGATAGATGTGTATCGGAAAGGGGGAATCAGCTCTCAGACCGTGGTCGGTGGGGCTGAACCTCCGAGGCCTCCATTCTCTCCATGTCCCCCACCTGCCCACCTCCAGCCCAAAGTGAAACCAGAGCCCAGTTCCAAAGGCTCCTTTCCCACAGGAATGGAGTCGGAAGGGTGCGAACCGAGAGGATGGGGAGGAGGGGGCGGGATATCTGATCTATCCGGGTCCCTTCTTTTCTTCCTACTGATGAAGAAAAAGAAAAAAGAAAGAACCCCGCGCCGGCCCCTCAACCATTCCTACGCAACGATTTTCGATTTTTCGGATTTTCGATTTTTCAGCGTTCGGACCGGCAGAGGAGGGGAGAATTCTAACAATTCCTTACAGCAGTAAACAAGGCAAAGCGCGGGGGGGGGGGGGGGGGGGGGGGGGGGGTGTGCAAATCCAACGCTGCTTCCCAGGGTGTAGCGGTAGCGAGATTTAGATCGCTTTTTTCCCCCTCCGGAGGGTTTTGTTCAATGTGTTTTCCCTAAATCGTCCAGTTTATGATCACACATGGAAGTCTTGGATTAAATGCAAAGACCTCCTTATTTTTGCCCCAGCTTTGGTGGAAATACAAGAATAATTCTTCCCTGCGCTTTGAACCCAACGCGGGAGATTTTCTTTCTCCTCTTCTGATCCAAATAGGGGGGCGCGGTGGGAGGAAGGGGGAATCCACTCCCTCCTGGTGTCCGAGGTCGGGGTTAATTTGTGCTTTATGACCGACTCTCTGTGTCTGTCCCTCTCTCCATCTTCTCTCCCTAACCCCAAATGCAGCAACTTACAAAACAGAGCTGGTGGGGGAAACCGCGCTGCTTTGTTATCGCTCCAAAGAAGCTGAAAGGGACAAGCCGCTTGCTCCTGGACGATTATTTTAATTAAAATACGATGATGATAATGATGTAGATGATGACATTAGCAACTACAATAACTGGCAAAACAAAATCCTTTCTCCTGGAGCTAGGGCGGCACTGACGGTCTCTCCATGGAGCCCGGCCCCAGCCACCAATGCGACGGGTACCCGACCCACGCGGGAATGTCGCTCACCCGGGGAAGGGGTGGAAAACTGTTTCTTGGAGATGATCCCGAGGGTCCCCACCCGAGGCGCGAGGCCTGGAGAATGCGCCCATTGTCTTTTCCGGGCCTCGCCCACAGACCCCGAGGCCGCACCGCGAAACTGACCAGAAATGGACGAAGCCTGAGTGCGTCGGGAACGAAGCCGGTGGCTACCGGCTTGAAGGCGCGGGCCTCGGCGGGCGCTGCTCAGCTTCAAGCCTGAAGAACCTCCCACTCACTGACAAACCCCTCAAACACCGAGGCACAGACTGGCCTCCGGACAGAGCGGCCGCCGACCGGGCTCCGTCTGCCCCTCCAAGCCGACACTGGTTTCCGAATATATCATAATATGGAATAAAACGTGAAATCCTTCTCCCCGCCCCCATGCCGCCGCCTCGACTTGCGCCTCCATCTCTTGCTCGCCCTCCCCCTCCATCCCCCAGCGATGTGCAAACGCGATTCTCATGGACACAAGCACACAGGCACACAACCCAGCAAGACGGGACCACACGCCGTCCAGCCCCGGAGAAGGGAAGCCGAGTAAAGAGAACCCAACATTGCCCCACAAGCGGACATGGTCAGGCTCGCGCATTGTCCGACACGACACAACGAAATCAGTCAAGCGAAATCGTTCATGAACACATAACCCAGCGGAGTCAGGATCGCACACGCCCGACACAACAAAGTCACCCAAACCCAATCGCAAAGGCCACACAACCCAACACACAGAACCAGACCCATGTCGAGAAGGCGAACGAGCACAACTATACACAACGATTAAAACGCAGATGGGCCTTGATGAGTCCAAATCTACACGCCCAAACAGCACAGACACCATCACACTCGGACACACAACCAATCGCCAAGAAAACCACACTTGGAAGAAGTCAACATTGCCCACAGCTCATACACTCACTCTCACAACCCCACCGCATGCACACAACCACGAAGAAGAAATGAAAACCAACCACCGCCTCGCGCATTTCTGTATATTGCGTAAGGAAAAAGGGGAAGGAAGGAAGAGAGTCTCCGAGGCGGGAGGGGCGGCGGCGAGCGCGAGGGCGTCCGTGGAAAATGCCCCCCGACGAAAGAAACCGAGGGAAAAGCAGCGAAGACCTCTTCTGCGAGTGGGGGAAAAGGAGGGAGGAAATTGATAGGGAATTCCGTGGGAGGCCGCGGGTCGCTTTCCCCTACAAAAAGGCCAGAATGCTCACGTTTTGCCGCTACTGGGGGACGCGTGTGGCCATTTTGAGGCCTGCTCCTTAGCGCGAAGGCCCTCCCCCCGCGTCCCCTGTCCCCTCGTCCCCTGTCCCCCGTCCCCCGCCCGCGCGCCGCGCCGCGCCCGGCTCCTCCACCGACGCGCTCTAATCCCGCTCACGTTCTAGGCCTCGTTAGCATGGGCCGAGGCGCGCCGGGGCCGTGTGCGCCGCCGAGATAAGGCGCTGCCGCGGGTCCGCTCGCCCCCGATAAGCGCCTCGGCCATTATGGGCCAAATGATTCATTTTAATTTGGCAATTTCACCGGAGGGAGTGGGGACTGGTTGCGCGGCGCTGGGACCGGCTCCGGAACGCGCCGCCGCGGAGAGCGTTGGGCGCGCTTTCTAGGACCTGGCGGGTCCGGCACCATTTCTGATCCCGAGGCCTCCCGGGACCGGGGCTCCCCACCACCTCAGCCCCTCGGCCATGCAGACACCTTTCTTCAGCGACTCTCATCCCAGCCCTCCGAAGACTGCGACCCCAAAAACCACAGCTCGCAACCCGTCCTCGGCATTCATTCTCTCTCCGGTGTTCTAGACACCCCGATTTCAATGGGCAGTTCCTCTGATCCCAGAAGGCTCCCCAGCTCCTCCCTGGCCCGCCACCCTCCTCAGCCCTGGCTCTTTTCTGCTCTAAAATGGAGCCTTCTTGCCTCGAAAGTCATGGACTAAGTTCACACTCAGGGGCTCTATGGAGGCAGATCTGGTGTCAACGGAGAGATTAAAAGGTCCATTCTGCTGAGTTTCAGGCTGAGCCCGGAGCCCAGGAACATCCCTCCCCCCATAACAATTTAAACATGTTAATCTTGCTACTGAACCCCTGTTCTCAGCATTATACATAATTCTAAGCATAATACAAACATTAACTCATTTAGTTCTCATAAACAATCCTAGGAGGTCGGTGCTATTATTATCCTCAGTTTATAGATGAGGAAACTGAGGCACAGAGAGTAAAAGTAACCTTCCCAGTGTTACATGTCTAGGCAGTGGTGGAGCCTGGGTCTGAAGCCAGTTTGGCAGCAGAGGGCTTCTGGAGCCCAGCTGATGAAGAAGGGCAGCTGGAGCCTAGGCGTGGAGGAGTGCACTGTGCTCAGCTTACACAGGGATGCAGATCTGTGCTCTGGGGTGGATCTCTGGGTTCAGTGAGTGGTGGGCCAGTGGGGCTCAGCCCTTGGAGCGTGTCCAGGTTCACACTTTTTTGTGGTGGAGTGGGAACAGCACAGGCTCAAATCTTACAAATCGCTTAGCTCTGAACCTCAGCTTCCTCGTCTGTAAAATGGGGAGATAATACATACCTCACAGAGTTGTTGTGAGGATTAAATAGAATGATCTTTAAAAGGTGGTGGTGAGGACGACAATCTATGGAACCTCACCCAGCCCAGAGCCCAGGACGACATCGTCTGCACTTGCATGGGAGTTCTGGTTATGGTTATAGAGAAGGAAAGTAAGGCAGAGATGTGACCTGACCAAAGCTTACAGCGACCCAGAGGAAAAGCCAAGACCCAAACTCAAGCATCCAGCTCCCAGGCCACAACTCTACCCACCGCGCAGGACTGCCTTGTCTTTCCAGCATCTTTGGTGTGAGCTCCTTTTGGAGCCTGAGAACTAAGGAAAAGCCCCTCGTCTGATCACAGACTGAGCAGTCAAGGAATGAGCCCAGAATGTGGCGGAAGTCTGAGTTCTGGCCCCTCCCTGGCCACATGTATCTGCAAAGAGACAGTTAATTCAGTGCAGCCTGTCCCCTCTGTTCCTCTTGTGCTCTCTGGTGGAAGTCGAGGCACCGTGTGGATACACGTAACTTTTACAGAATCCCACAGGAGAAGGGCCACCTATGTCCTTGGAAAAAGAGTCTACTTCCTGGACTTGCCAGGAGGCCTCCCCCGGCCCAGCCACACAACCGCTCAGCAGGGACCCTGAGGACAGCCTCTGTGGTCTGTTCAGCCCCATCTCTCCCTCTCTCCCCATGGCTGCAGCCCTGCCTCACTCACCGTTATCAAAGCAAACTCGCCCTCCGTTGTGCCTTAGCTTCTGGGGGCCCTTCCGCCTACTGCCCTCCTCCCCTCACATCTGTCCTTCAAGACTCAACCTTCCTGCCACTTCCTCCCGAAGCCTCCCTGCAGCAGGGTGGGCTTCCCTCTCTGCTTCCTCTGTCCCCATTGCCTTTTCTGGGCTGCACATCTTAATAGAAAGGGTCCTGGGTCATATAATTCTGAGTCCAAAGCCCAGCTCTGCCCCCATTGGGCCATGGCACTGCTGGGCAAGTCGTTTCACATCTCCGAGCCCCTGCAGAAAGGGGCTGACCATTCCGGTATGAGGGAGCCCCGCCAGGCAGTGCTCCCCCGAGAAAATGATGCCTGGACCGAGACTTGATAGCGGGATGGGGGGCGGGGGGCGAGGGGTGAGCATCAACAGTCTTCCAGGTGGGCCAAGGGCGGAAGCAGAGGGGCTTTAGACTCTTGAAAGGAACAGAAAAGAAGGCTGGAGCAAGCCTGTGGACAATTTAAAGAATGGCGGGGGAGGGGACGGGGGGGGGACCATTTTGTTTATTTGGTTTGAGGATACAGCTTCAGATTTGCACTTCTGGAAAGCTGTTTGGCTGCAAGGTGGAGAAGGGGTTTGTGTGGGTAGGAAGGTTGTTGGCAGACCAGTTCTGAGGCCAGTGCAGTGGTCCGGGAGAGGGGGATTGGGGCGCGGACTAGGGTGCCGGCAGAAGAGATGGCAAGAGGCGATGAAGACGACATGTGTTAGGGTAGAAAACGGCGTTTGTAAGAATTGGGTTTGGGGAGTGAGGGGGAAGGAGAAAGCCAGGAACCCTCTAGGGTTCCTGGCTTTCTTTTGCCTAGATGGCCAGTTATTCCTGGAGATGGGGGCCTGGAGGCCAAGGGGCATGGGGAGGGACTCTGAATTTGCTTTTGAACTCTTTGAGTTTAGGTGCGTTTGAAGGATTATTTTACAGGGCATTGAATGACCCTGCCAGGCACCCCAAGGGCTGCGGGGAAGGAACGCGGACAGGCGGCAGGGCTTTTGTCTGCCCCGCGGCGGGGAGTGTGCGCAGCATCTGTCCGCAGGCGGGCAGGGAGGTGAAGTTCACCATCTCCGTCTATTCGCGAAGCTCCAGATGCTGACGGAGTCTGGCAGCCGTCCCTGATCCGTCCCCCAACCCCCCGCCGGGGGGCTGGGGGGCTCGTGACGTCTACACCCTCCCCCTCTCCTGTTTCCGACGATCGGTGGAAAAACGGAAACTGCGCACTGAGCGGGGCGCCGCCTGAAATAGCATCTGGTGCCTGTCGGTCAGCGCGCTGTCCGAGCGTCCAGGAGTGAGTGAGTGACGCGGCCCGCTGCCCCGCCAGGAAATGCCACCCGCCTCCGCCCGCCCCGAGCCAGGGGGCCTCCGGCGGGCAGGAAACCCCGGAGCGCCTGGGCTGGGGGGTCCAGGGGGAGGGGAGGTGGGACCCAGACTGGTCAGTCTGGAGTCTGGTCCTGGAGTGGAGCAGCCCGGAGAGACGAGCCTAGCCAGGCGCGGGGCAGTCTCCGACCTGTTTCCCATCCCCACCTCCACCCCCACCAAAGGCTGGGTTCTCCCTAGGCCCCAAATTCTAGGCTTTACATTAAAGTGTTTCTGCCTGTCTCTGGGTACTGGACGATCTCTGAGCTTTCTCCCCTGAGCTTGTCCTCTGGAGGGATGTGGTGTGTGTGCACTGGTGGGCAGCCAGGTTTATTTTCAGTACCTTTCTCTGGCAGTACTATGTGCCGGGTACTGTCCTAAGCACTTCCTAAATATTAATTCAGTTAATTCTTACAACAACCCAGTGAAGTGGGGTCTACCGTTATCTCCAATTTGTAGGCAGCCAACTGAGGCACAGGGAGGTTGCGCAACTTGCAGAGAACACCCAGCTGGTAAGTAACGGAGCTGGAATTCAGGCCTAGGGCAGTCTGGCTTCAGGGCAGCAGAACAACGGCCAGGCAGTCCTGAGTTCCCATCCCTGCTGCCCCACTCGCCGGCCGTGTGTTTCTAGGAAAGTTACTTCATCTCTGAGTTTCACTTTCCTCATCTGTAGAAGGCAGATGATAATTGTCCATACATCATGGTGTTCTCAGGATTATTTTTAGCGGTAAAAACTCTGATTTGAGGAGATGTCATTGTTTCCCCCTTCCACTTCCATATGACCATCGTCTCCATTTTTGTCCCCCTTCCTTGTCCTGGAAGTGCCCTCGCTCATCAGTAAGCAGGCCTGAGCCCAGAATTCCAAGCTTGAAACGTGGCAAGAGTCGTTTCTGTGCTTCCAAACCCGGCCCCGCCGTCCCCACTCCTCAGGGATGGAGAGGACTTCGCTCTGATCCAGTGGTTCTCGCGGTGACCCTCAGCGTCCCCTGGGAACTTGTTACAAAAGCAAATTCTCAGCCCCCCGCCAACCCCGGTCCTGCTAAATCAGAAACTCTGGGAGTGAGACCCAGAAATCTGTTGTAACAGGACATCCAGGTGATTTCTGAGGCGTACAAAAATCTGAGAGCCGCCGCTCTAGTTCACGACCCTCACCTGTAGCAAAGGCCAGGGTAAGAGAATTGAATGTTTTAAGAAAGCACCGTGCTTCCTAATGTTTTGAACCATTTCCCTTTCTCTTGCCCCGGCTGCTTTTACAGAAGACCACAGCGGCTCCAGACTCACGGACCGGGTAGTGCCTGAGCTCGTCTGTCCTCGCAAGCAGAGGACCCAGACAGCTCTGCCATCAGTGGTTTTGCTCCCAGAGCTGTCAGAAAAGCACAGCACACGTGTGCGGCAGCAGCCCTCTAGCTAGCACCTGGTTGCTGGTGGTCACTCAGGGCACTGGCCCTCGTGTATGTGTAAATACTTGTGAGCGGGCCCCTGGAATCCTGAAGGGACTGACTCTACGTACTGAGTGCTTGCTGTGCACGCCCACACCGCTCCCTGCTTCTGCCTCCATTCCGTCATTTCATCCTCCACAATAACCCTGCCGGGCTGCTAGTGTGACCCCCTCTTCAGCGATGAAGGAAACAGGCTCATCTCACCCCAGGTCACGCAGCTTGCCAGCACCCGTGTCGCCTGGGACCCAGTGTCCTCTGCATTCCTGCTGGCTGTAGTGAAGTATTTGCTACGTTGGGAGAACTACTTCAAAATCCTGGACACTTTGGATAGCACTGTGATATGTCCTGGTTTAAACCTCTGTGACTCCAAAGAGGGTAAACAAATGGCCAAAAATCTCATGAAAAGATGCTCCAAATTGCATTAGGGAAATGCAGATTAAAACTGCAATGGGATACCACGACACACCCACTACGATGGTTAAAATTTAGAAGAGTGACAATACCAAGTATTGGCGAGGATGTGGAGCAACTGGAATCCTCATACATTGTGGAAGGGAATGCAAAAATGACAACCACTTTAAAGAGCTCTTTGGCGCTTCCTTATAAACATACAGTTTATAAACAGACACTTACTCGGGAGAATTGAACAACAGAGATCCACAAGAACTCATACACCAATAGTCATAGCAGCTTTATTCATAACAGCTAAAGACCAGAAGCATCCAAATGGCCATCAACAGGTGAACGGATAAACAAACGGTGGTACATTCATGCAAGAGAATACTCCTTAGCAATAAAAAAGAATCAAACTTCTGATACATGCAAAAATATGGAATACTCTCAAAAATGTGCTCAGTGAAAGAGGCAGACACAGAAGAGAATATTAGTGGGTGATTCCATGTATAGGGAGCTCTAGAAAAGGCAAAGCTGTAATGACAGAGCTCAGGTCAAGGGTGGTGGTAGAGGGTAGATGGCAGCAGGGGCACAAGGGAACTTTCTGGGTAACGGAAATATTCTACATCTTCATTGGGGTGGTTATACGCGTGTATGCGTGTTGAAACTCCATAAACTGTACACTTAAAATTCTACTGTACGTGAATCATGCCTCAATAACGGTGATTACAGGCATTTTTCGTGGCCCGGCTCCAGTGTTACCTTGTTCGGAAGCCTTCTCCGATCCATCCTGCTGTGAGATCTCCTCCCACCTCTTGAGGGCCTGGTTCACCCGCCCTTCCTTTCGGCCTGACTCACGCTGCTCAGGCCCAGGCACATGGGGCATCAGTGACGATCTGGGGAATGTGAGAGGAACTGAACTGATGGTGTTTGGAAAAGTGACAGAGACATGGCCAGGAAGGAAGGTCACTTCCTCTGACCTCAGTTTCCCCATCTGTAACAGGGATGGGGCTAGGGAACCACAGGATGTGTCCCTTTTATCCCTTATCATCTCTTTTTACTCTGTCTCTCATCTCTGCCGTCTCCGGCTTTCTCTCCCTCTCCCTGGGTCTGCTCTTCTTCCCTGCCTCGGCCCTGGCTCTTCATCTGTCTTTAATCTGGCTCTCATCTTCGCCTCCTTCCTCTTTTTGGATCTCTGCTCAGGTTGTCAGGGAGAACTCCAGTTCCTCACAGGTACCCTAGAAACAAGGCGTGTGGGTTCTCTTGTCACGTCTCTGACAAGTCAGATCTGAGAGAGGGTCACAAGCTGGTCTGTCAGCTGTGTGGGGCGGGGGTGAGGGGGCGATGAACGGGAGTGGGGAGTGGGGAGAATTTGTTAAAGCACCGTTAGGGAGGCACCCAGGCCTGCTGGACTCTGTCGTACAGCTCTGAGTCACAGGAAAGGCTGTGGCAGGAGGCCCCCTCGTCCGCATGGCCTGGGGCCTGTGTGTCCAGCCCAGAACCCGCTCCACAGGGCAGAGCCGAATGGCGTGGTTAAGAATACATGCTTGTCAGGCCACCCTGGGCTAGAGTTCCTCCTTGTCTACGTAGTGCTGATGGCCCTCAGCAAATCACTTTCTGTGCCCTCAGTTTCCTCATCTCTAAAGTAAGGGTAAAAACAATACATGATCCACAGGTTGCTGGGAAGATTATGAGACACAGAGAGAGCTTAGCACCATCTAAAAAACAGAAGCTATAATTTTTTATTATGACCCTCTACTCCACATCAAGCCCTGTATTCAGACCTAGGGATAAGATGGAGGAGATAGACACAGAAGCAAAGAATTACAGTGCAGCTTAATACATGCTGGGCTAGAGAGGGGTATGCAAGTCCTTTGGGAACCCAGGAGAGACTGTGAGTGTGTGTGTTGGGGGCTATTCTGGCTGAGAAGGATCAGCCTAGACTTTACAAAACTGGTGTCATCTGTCTTAGACTGTAAGAGGAGCAGAGGGTAGGGAAGAGCAATAGCACGTGCAAAGGCCCAGCGATGGGAAGTGAAGGGCACATGTGGGGACGGTGAGAAGCTCAGTGTGACTGTGGCTCAAGTCACACAAAGGGGCTTTGTGGTAGACGAGGGGAGAATGGTGGGCCAGGGCTACCCAAAACACATGCCCACCCAGCTTTATTCATTCATTTTATTCCACATTTGCTAAGCATCTAGTTTGTGCCAGACAGCATCCTAGGTGCCTGGACGACGGAGACGAATAAGACAAGCTCCACTTTCTTGGATAGCATGCCTGCACTGGGCTAAGAACTCTGGGTGCTTTCTCATTCTGTTACTAAAAGCCGTGGTGGGAGAGTGACCATCCACCCTCCCTGGAACTCAGTTTCCTCATCTGTACTGTTGGCGTAGCCCCTGCTTGTTTGTTCATTGTAAAATCGCGCTTTTTGAGCAGAGTCATGGGCCCTGTGCTGGCTGCTGGGATGTGAGAGGACTCGGAGCCCATCTGGGCTGCCCCCCAGGGCCGAGGCTCATGCCTCCTACAGGCTTACAATGGAAAGGAGCCGGAGGAAACAGATACATGAGCTCCGGTCTTTGGCAGCACACGGTTGGGCATGTGGCTTCTCCCAGGTTAGTCCCACCAGTCTTGTCGCCCCAGAACCGTGCACTGGGGCTTGCTGCACTGGGTGACAGGGGAGGAGGGGCAGGGTGAACACCAAGTAAATCTCCTTGAGGCAGAGAGGGAGCCGAGGACTTGGGCTGCCCTGGCACTTCCAGCAGAGCAGACGTTCCTGCCTCCGGCTCCTTCTCCTCTGTCCCTTAATTATTCCTCCAGTATAGTGCCGACCACACGTATCTGGGTGTCTGTGCACCCCGCCAAGCCCCTCGAAGACAGGGACCGTGTCTGGTTTGTCTGCGCCCAGCATGTCACAGAGACAGAGTAGGAGCACCACAAATGCATGTTGAAGAAATAAGAGTGACAGAGACAGAGCTGGAGAAAGAAATGGAGGGAGAGGGACACGGCCAGCAGGAACCCGGGCCATGGACTGAGAGGAAGCAGAACTGGCCAGCCCTCCTGGTCCCAGAAACCGCCACAGAGAACGTGCAGTGCATCCTGCATGGCCCCTGGAGGAGAGAGAAACGGTTCCATGATTTCCTAAGCTGTGAGTCGCAGCCCCTGCCTAGGGCAGCCCAGGAAATGCAGGCCTTGGTGGGGCGGGGGCGCTGGACACCCCGTCTCCACAGATACTCTCTGTGCTGGGTGGGGAGGGGAGGGCAGGCAGGGGCCTCAGGGTGTCACAGCTCAGGCCCCTCGAGGGTGATTCGGGGGGGTTGGAGCAAGTCACTCCTATGGTCTGTGTACTTGCTCCCCTTCCAACCAGCGTCTGCAACCTGGTATCACCTTACGAGGGTATGAACATGTGCTTTAGGGGACTGAAACGCGTGCTCTCCTCAACCCTCTACCCACAAGGGATAAGGAGGAGGAGAAAAAGAAGGAGAAGAGAACATGGGCTCTGAAGCCAGAGAGGCCTGAGTTCAGTCCTGACTTCACCTGTGAGTCTCCATTCCTCTCAGGGATAATCCCGATGCAATGCTCAGGTAAGGGCAAGGGCTCTGGAGAGAGGCTGCCAGGGTCAGAATCCTGGTTCTTGGTATTGGCTGTCTGACTGCGGGCTGTATAACCTCTCTGTTCCTATTTTCGACTCCATAAAATGGAGGATAATAAAAGTATCTACCTCATACAGTCGTTGTGAGGAATAAGTGAGTTAACACATGAAAAGGGCTTAGAAGACAGCAGGCGTGTTCAGTCGATGTTAACCATTGTTAGGTCATTGAGGTGTCATGATGACTGGATGAGACGGTAGATGTGACAGAGCTTTCTCCCGTGACCCTAACGATCCACAACGCAGCAAGCAAACAGTACTGGCTCCATAAGAGATCATTTCCAATCTTCGAAAAAATCTCTGAGAATCATCTCCTCTTCCTGTCCCCCATCTTGTCCTCATTCCACTGTCCCAAGCTGGGATCTTGTCATTCGTTGCAGGTCTTTTCATCTGCATCGTCCCTATTCTCTGTGGTTTGAGCACTTCTGTGAGTGTTTGCATGTGAAACTGCCTCCTTGCTTCTGTGACCTCACAGGGTCATAGTGAGCCCCCAGTGAGATTCTGAGAAGGACTTTGATACATGTTGGATGAGTCTGGCTCTGCACGGACGTGTCTGTGCACGCATAAATGCATTTTAACAACAGCAGGATCTACAGTGCCTTGCCTTTCTTCATCATGCTCCCCAGGCTCTAGCATAAGCCTCCAGACATAGCGGGGACATTCCGCAGACTTTGTCCCTGTGATTCTTCACTGGACGAGGGATCATACATGGTCTCTGCCCTCGAGGAGCTCCCCGCCATGGGTACACATAACCAGCATACAGGCTAGCTGCAATAAATCTCTAAGAGGACAAGAAAAGGACCAGAGAGAGAGTGATGGAAAGTCGAAGGAGGAAAATATCACTTCCACAAGAGGATTTTGGGAAGGTTTCCTGCGGGATGGGAAGGGAACATGGGAGGGGCTAGCCTTTAAGCTGGGTTTTGAAGGGTACACAGGGCTTTGAACTAATGCAGGGTTTGGAGGCAAAGGGAACAATGTGAGCAAAGCAAGAAGGCTGGAAAAAGCGTGTCTGTGTGTGTATGTGCACATGCATGCACTGCCTTTTCTTTCTTTATGGCACGCAGGGGAACAGCGAGGGACTAGGTTTGATTGCTGATACCTAACTTACTGATGCAAATACTGTGGCCTGCGATAGTACAGGAGGGAGGCTACAGCCCTGAGTTCCAGTCCCAGCTCTGTGCTTATGAGCTGGGTGAATTTGAGGAAGTCCCTGCTCTTCTTTGGGTCCCAGTGTCCTCTTCTGTACAATGAGGACTTAGTGATTTCTGAGGGCGCTGCAGCTCTGACACCCTTGGATACCTGATGTCATCTTTTCCATTGTTTTTAATTAGTCCCTCCTGTCGTCCTGGTCCCAGACCTCCCGTGAAGAGGAAGGACGCAGGGCTCTCCCCAAATCCATCCTTTTCCTGGAGTTCAGTCTCTGACCAGGAAGTGGGAAAGCAGGATTTCCTCTGAGGATGTCCTCTGTGACCCAGACAGTTCCGGTTTGGGGAGTGGGGAGGAGACAGGGAACATCATCCAGGCTTTCAAACCCTGAAGCCCCTTTCATGGCCCTGATGTTTTCTTCCATACTGGACTTAGAGCTCCTTAAAAACCAGGAATGTATTATTCAGAGCTGGAGAAAGGTATGTCGTTACCCCTTCAAACAGATATTATTCCTCAACATTTTAGTGGGAAAAAGTGAATTCTCTTTTTCTTTTTAAACTGTGAAACATATTAAGCATTATAAAAGGTAGGGAAATCTCCTTTTCCTCATCTAGGACTGTGGAAATCCTTCAAAGTCCTTCGAGGTCTGACTCCAGTGCTAACTCTTGCGGAAGCTTTCCCCTCTCTGGACTTGTAAACCACCCCTCACACCCTACTTCTGCATCATCAGTTCATACAATCATGGAATGTCAGAGACCCATGGGCTAACCCCTTCACCTCAAAAATTGGGAAACTCAAGCCTACTGATATGAGGTGATTTGCCCAATGTCACAGAATTTGGGGCAGAGGGACAAGAGGAAACCAATTGTTGCTGACTCCTCATATACCTATTCATATATCCATGCTTTCCAACAAGCTGTTCCCGCTATCAAAAATACCACCTCTTCCCTTTTTCTTCCTTATTGCTCCTGCAAGATTCTGGAAAAATCTGGAACGTTCTCAGAATAACCCTCCTCCCAGCTTCTCAATATATTCTCACATTTTCTATAGTTTTATTATAAGCACTGACCTCATTGTATTGTTAATGTTTCATCTCTCTCCCATTAGATCGAGATTCACAGAACAAATTAGTCTTGTTCATCACTTTATACTCAGCATCTAGCTCAGTGCCCAGCAGAATCGACACTAGATACCTGTTGAATGATTAGGAGTAAAAAAGGTGCTGATAGGGGGAGGAAGAATGGAGGGGGGGCAGGGCTGCTGCTGGGCTAGATGCTCTGGAATGACACTCAGCTGATGTCCTGGTGCTAACTATGGACATGTGACCTTGGCCCGGTTATACCTTGCGTCTGTCTCATCATCTGTAAAAAGGGGTTAATGACGCCTGCCATATATACTTCAGTCAGGTTGGGTTGTGAGGATTGTGGGAAAGCCTTACAGTAGACCCAGTGGGTACCATGATGTAAAAATCACTGAAGTGAACTCTTGAACCTGAACAGAACTGGGTTGCCCACTTCAGGACTCTTGAATAAAAAATAGCTTCTGGTCTTGGCTAAGGGCAAGGGTACTCCTTCTTGAGGGAAAATAAGGCAGGGTAGTTTAAAGAACAGCTCGTATTTAAAATAGCATTGATTGTAGTATTTGAAATCATTCATTCAGCTCGAGATCTCCTTCTTGTAGGAAGCTCTTCCTGAATTCCTCAGGCCTCAGAGAAGTTGTATTTCTCAGTGACTTATTAAGAGCTTGAGTTCTGGAGTTATACCTAACCTTGAATCTCTGGT
This sequence comes from Equus quagga, assembly GCF_021613505.1. NCBI lineage: Eukaryota > Metazoa > Chordata > Mammalia > Perissodactyla > Equidae > Equus > Equus quagga. Next base: position 11,341,630 of record NC_060271.1, on the reverse strand, counting down.
AGCAACTTCCTTGGGTAAGTCACTTCCCTGAGGCTGTTCCCTCAACCATAGGATGACAATCACCAGCTGGACTCAGCCAGGAAACTTAAACGAACTAACCCGTGTGAAGCGCTCTGCACAGCACCCTGTGAGCGCATGCTAAGTCCTAGAGATGGAAACTATCATGATTACACTGCTGTGGCTCCTTACAGTCTGGATCACTCATTTTGGCTTTTCATCATACACTGCCTCATACCATTGTGTGACTGTTTCCAGGGTGTATCTGTTTTCCTTCGAGTCTTTACAGCTGGCAAAGGGCAAGGCTTATGTCTAACGTGTCTGCATCGACATCTGTGGAGCTTAGCACAGACAGGGCAAGGCAGAGGACAAGGGAGCATAGAGTAATCAGCCAGCAAGGAGCTCAAAGATAGAGTGAGGGGACGTTTGGTGAAGGTGGGGGGCGCCAGTGGGCCAGGACCCAGCCTAATAGGTTTGTTTCCCCGAAGCTGGGTAATAGAAGCTCCAATTCCTTATTCCATTTGAAGTAGCACCCATGTATCTATAAACAGCATGCTGTGGGACTGGATGAAAGAATTCAGAGAAATGTCTCTTGAAAAGCAGTCATCTCCAAAGTCTTTTAATCCAAATTTCCCAGTACCAATGCTGTTTCCAAAGATGCCTATCATAGCAACTAATTTGCCAAATAACTTCCCACAGTAAAATATTCTTCTCAGAGAACTTTCTGAAGGAGGCTTCAGTGATGACCCCTCTTGTCTGGCATGTATTTAGTAGAGATGTTTTGTTGAATCAATCTGCAGCCCAAATTCAGTCTCCAAAACTGCATAGGCATCTTATCAGAGGCCTTAAATTAGATACGCTCACAGAAGTGATGGAATTAGGTTTTCACCTAAAAAGTCTCAGATTCAGTTTTTATTGTTCGGATAGAGACCTTTTTGTTTGGTGTGAATTACAGGGCTCCCAGTGATAACAGTAAATTAATGAAGCTGTCAGTTAATTCACTGGCATTCTGTTTTTTTCAGTGATGTGCAATATAAATTGTACCTACACTTGCTCCTCGGGTGAAACACTGAGGGTTAAACAGCATACTTGAAGTGGCATTGGCAATTCCATTACTTAAAAACTCACTCCAATGAAACCTGTAGGTGGTTTTTTATGCTATCTATTAAAATAACTAAAGTCCCAAATGATGCCTATGGAAACAAACGTAAACAGAGAGAATCACTCTCATTGCCATTTCCATGTCTGAATTTTAACCTGAAAAAGCAACACCACAGGGAAACACAAACCATGCGGTCCCTGGATCCAGTGCAGAACAGCAGAGAGCCACTATGTTATTTACTTCGGCTTGCTAACCATCAATTGTTTTATCATACTTCAGATGGCCCAGTTGGGTTGGAAAGTATTTAGGGATCCAAAGTCCAAAGATCCACAAACGGGATCTTTCCAGTTTATGTATGAAGCTTTGATAAAAGGCAATGGCATCTTAACTTCAGCAGAAGGGCTTAATCTCTCAAGTGAATGAGGACATTTTTTTCATTTATATTCAGAAATGACAATTTAAAACCTAATTTTTAAAAAGGTGGGGGAAAAAAGGAAGCAACTATTGATACCCTCAACAACCTGGATGGATCTCAAGAACATTATGCTGAGTGAAAACCAATTTCAAAAAGTTACGTAGTATGATTCCATTTATACTAACGCTCTCTAAATGAGGAAATTCCTGTGATGGAGAACAGATCATTGGTTGTCAGGGTTAGGGCTGGAGGGAGGGTGTATTTTCAAGGGCAGCGCTAGGCAGTTTCTTTGCGATGCTGGAACAGGTCTGTATGGTGATTGTGGTGGTGGTGGTGGTTATGCAGATCTATAATAAATGATAAATTTCATAGAGCTATACACCAAAAAGTAAATAAATGAGTGCGCGTGGAAACTTGTGAAACTTGAAAGGTGTAGTTTAGTTACTAATGTTGTGCCCAATGTCAATTTCTTGGTTTGATCATTTAATACAGCTATGTAAGATATTATTATTGGGGGTTGCTGGGTGAAGGGTACCCTGAATTCTCTGTATTATTTCTGTAAATACAGTCTAAAAGTTTTAAAAAAAAAGTGGAGAGGATATGCTATAGCAGAGGACAAAGGAAAGCAGTCAATCTAGACATTTTTATTATATTAAAAATATTAAAACATTTGAAAACTCACAAAGTTTATAAAACACACACACAATAATTTTCTTATCCTGTGATAGATATGTTGAAAATGTTATATTAACATCAACCCACCAGTCTGCAAAAGTTCTACTGCCACAGAACTTAATATGCGCCCTAATTAAGAGGACATATACACTCCTTGTATAAAAGACCTTAAGGTATTCTAAATAAGACAACTTGTCCCTTAAATTCAATAAGGGTTCATTTAGCTAATTTAGTCAGCGTCATGATAACCTTACGTTCTTTTAGGTGACTTGGTAGATGCAGAGATGCAACATGCTAGGAAAACGGACTTTTCAAAACGTACAGTATAAGAGAGCAGTTGGGATTCAGAGTTGGATAGTATCTGTTTACCTAAATTTGTTGAAATAACTGATCTCAGGATTTGGTTTTTTAAAAAAGGTTTCAGTGATGCCGAACAGCTCTATTTGAACAAAGGGAACTTAGCCCTCCTACTAGCCAGCCATCTCATAGACAATGAGGTCACTTGTTCAGCTCTTTGCAATCAGCTGCTACCAAGAAAGAGAGAGACCCTACAGTGACTAGGATCCCAAAGCACCAAAGGCTCCGGCTTCCCTCAGGATCTTCAGGAGACAGCCTGTCCTCATGTCAGGAGGGTGGGGAGTTAAAGGTTTAAAATAATTTTGGCAACTGTCTGAGACGCTTTACATCTAAGAAGGTGCCTACTGAATTCATACTATTCATTTGCTTTAAAGTTTCAGAAGGTTTTAAACTTTCAGGAAAAAGTGGAGCGTCCCTTTCATTTTCTTTCTCAGGATGTTGGGTAAACTCTGCTTTTCCAGTTCGGAGGTTCGCTGCGGGACTTGGTTTAAGGTTCTTTAAAAAGAATGCTGGGTTTTCATGCAACTGCTGTGCTGCTTTTAGCTGAAGAACTTCATTTGTAATATTTCTCAATACTGGCATATCTGGGGGGGTGCCCACAGATTCACAGCTATAACAATTAATTATCTCACAGCCGTTCCTAGAGGGCTCTTGCTGACGATCAAGTTGTTCAGGTATGGATGTAAGGTTTTGATTCAATAAATGTTCACTCTTGCTGTCTGTGTTGGTCAGAGGCTCCTCTTCATCTTCACTATTGTCACTGCTTTGTATGAGTCCATATCTCTTCATATATTTTTTGGTTGCAAATGACATATTGTTTGGTGAAATTAAACTAAGCCCCACACTGCTTCTGTCTGTGTTAATATGTAGAAAGCTAAAAGATGAGTCACAGTTATTTTGGTTTGATCGAGTAAGAGACAGTTGTGAAAGCTGATTTTCATTTAAATATTTCAGAGCTATAGCATTTGCCTCCATGCTCAAATCCATACCACTGGGGCTTAAACCACTCATGCCAACATTAGCAAATGACATGTAGTTTAATCCAGAGATCACTGCTTCAGGGCTGATGCGTGCCAACACACTGAAAGACACAATGGAGAAGGCCATCATTTATCTTATTTTGAGTACTAAATAGTGTTATCCTAATGTGTTCCATTCTATGAAAGTAACAAAAGGTCTTCAGCTTTAAGCTTCATGGTGCTTTTTATCTGAGTGGTCAGACATCTAAGTCTTGACGATCCAGATACATTCAAGGGATAAATATGATAACCTAGAAAGTGATCCACAATTCAAAGACTGAAAGTGGAATGCAAATTAATTTTCCTAAACGTATCCAACAGTCATGGTTTTAAGACCAAATACAAGGCCACAAAATGTAAAAGCCATTCAATATTGGTAAAGTAAAACAAAAATAAAATCAAACAGAAACACATTTGATAATATAACATCACAAGCTTTGGTGAGTAACTCAGAATATTAAATTGTCGGGGCTGGCATGGCCAAGTGGCTGGGTCCATGTGCTCTGCTTTGGCGGTCCAGGGTTTGGATCTTGGGCCAGACATGGCGCTGCTCATTGGGCCATGCTGGGGCAGTGTCCCACAGAACACAGCGGGAGGCACTCACAACTAGAGTGTGCAGCTATGTACTGGGGGGTTTTGGGGATGAGAAGAAGAAGAACAACAACAACAACAAAAAAGATTGGCGGACGTTAGCTCAGGTGCCAATCTTTATTAAAAAACAAAAAATTTAAATTGTCCATAGTAGAACAGATTCCACTTGTACTGAGTGAAAAACATCAACCAGTCTCTGGATATGCGTGTGTGTGTGTGTGTGTATGCGTGCACGTCTGTGTGTGTATACACTAATTTTCTTTCATTACATATAGTCTTCAACTCACTTTGGTTGGCCTTATCTCATTAACATTAACTGACTAGGCTTTTCCTTTATATCACACATAAAATAGCAGCTGCTAATTTTTATTAACGCCTTATAATGTGCCAGGCGCTCTGCTGACCATTCGGTATCTCATGTAATACTCACGAAAACCTTCCTCAGGGAGGTCTTCCCCATCAACTATCTCAACCTTACTCTTCCTGCCAACACTTCACATTCCCCTCCCTTTACTATTCTGTTTTCTCCTTAGCACTATGGCTATTTATATCTTCAACTCACATTACTTATTTATGTCTAGCTCCCTCAGGAAAGGCCATGACAGCAGGGATTTTGGTCTGTTTTTTCCCCACTGCAATATCCTTGGTGCCTGGAACAGTGCCCGGCACATAGTAGGTACTCAATAAATATTTACTGAATGAATAAAAGAAATAGGGGGGCCGGCCCTGTGGCCGAGTGGTTAAGTTTGCACCCTCCGCTTCAGCAGCCCAGGGTTTCGCTGGGTCTGATCCTGGGCACGGACATGGCACCGCTCTAGTAGCTATGAAGGATAAGAAGGATTCTGGCAAGTAGAATGGTGAAAAAGAGCATCCCAAGTAAAGTAACAGCAAGGAACCCTTGCAAATGCCAACGGTGAGTAAGCTGAAACTCGGGTGAGAGCAGTAGGAGATAATATTTAAAAACCAAGTTTAAGAAAAACTGTGAAACAATGTGAATTAACTAGGTAGGCTTTACATAGTCTCATGTTTGGAGTATCCTCTCAGCCTAAGATTAGCGACAAACAAAATTTGACTTCTTCTATGTGTTGGAAAAATAGTTTCAGTGCAGGTTCATTTTTAATCACAGTAATATATACAATCCATTAACAATCAACAAAATATAAATTAAAAATAATTTAAGATATTTTTGGTCTTCTACGACCCAGGGTTTTGCCAGTTCAGATCCTTGGCACAGACCTACTACTGCTTGTCAGGCCATGCTGAGGTGGTGTCCCACACAGCACAACCAGAAGGACCTGCAACTAGAATACGAAACTGTGTACTAGGGGGTGCTTTGGGGAGAAGAAGGAAAAAAAGAAGAAGAAGATTGACAACAGATGTTACTCAGGTGCCAATCTTTAAAAAAGAAAAAAGTAAAAAAATAAATAAATAAAATAAAATAGGGTGGCCACTGTGAAGAAGTACATTACCTAAAAACTACTCCCCAAAGGCATTTACACCAAAATGTAAGGGTTACACATAGAATGCACATAATCTGTACATTCCAGTAGACATTATACAGACATTATACAGCTTCTATCTCACAGTATTGAAATAAACACTTCAAAAATGTTAGCCTCACTCTCCCACACTGTTAGTAGAAATATAAACTGGTACCACTATTTTGGTGGGAAATGGCAACATCTACCAAAACTTTCAATGCCCATCTCCTTTGATCCTACCTACTTCTAGGAATTTATCCTACAAAGATACTTGTACAAGCACCTGTAGAATGATGTTCACTTAGCATTGTTTCAGATCAGAAATAAGACAGCCTAGTGTTAAAGTTCAGTGTTCTCATTGCCTTGGCGACCTGGGTTCGGTTCCCAGTCCCAGAACCACACCACTTGTCTGTCAGTAGTCATGCTGTGGTGGTGGCTCACATAGAAGAACTAGAAGGACCTAACAACTAGAATATGCAACTATGCACTGAGGCTTTGGGGAGGAAAAACAAAGAGGAAGATTGGCAACAGATGTTAGCTCAGGGTGAATCTTTCCCAGGAAAAAATAAATAAATAAATAAATAAATAAGAAGCAAATCAATCAAGAAACTGAAGAAAAAAAAGAAAGAAAGAAGCAATTCAGCCTCAAAGTCCATTAACAGAGGACCAGGGTTCACTATATTACATGGGTACAACAGAATATTATGCAGCTGTTTAAATACATGAGAAAGAACTGCATATACCTATAAAGAAATGTTAAGAAAAAGAAAACCAAATTGCAACACTCATTGTACACACACATACTTGAAGAATACAAAACATTTATAGAAGAATACAAAAGAAACAGTTAAGAGAAGTAACCTCAGAGGAGCCAGACTGAGGAGTCTGGAGAGTGGGGGCTTTTGTATTTTATCTGATACTCTTGTGTGTTATTTGATATTTTTTTAAATCATGAGACTGTATTACTTTTGTAACTGGAAAACATCAAAAATAATTAAGAGAAAACATGCTAATTAACCTTAATAATATAATTTCCAGATTTTATTCTCTTGAAAAGCAAGTATGTGCTGATGCCATCTTTGATGAAGAAGAATCTACACAAGAGAACATGGCAGTTGCAACTGGTGAACAATAAGTAAAGTTCATGAAACTATACTCTTCAAAACACATTCCTACAAAAAGGAATGTTTTTGCTTTTTAGACGGCATAACTGCATAACCATACACCCAGAAGCTGGCCCAGACCCTATCACCTCCAGGAAGACTTTCTAGACACCAGAAACGAGTAAAGGCTCATTTCTCTTTCTCCAAGACTCTTAGAGTATTTTGTTGGCATCTTTACCCAGGAGACATCCCGTAACATCTTTCAAATTCCTCGTGTATATAACCCTCTCTCCTACTAAAATGAAAACTCTAAAAGGTAGAGATGATCTCTTATTCATCATACATGCAGTAGGCCCTGAATAAATGATGAATCAATTGAACTGAGTGGCAAGCTTATACCTTATCTCAGGAGACTGCTGCGATATATCTAAAATTTTTTCATCTTTTAAAATAAATTTTAAAGTTACCTGGCATGATCTACTTTATGTGCATTTTTCTTGATTTTAGTGGGAGAATCAATTTTTACTCCAAGGCTTCTTAGTTGCTTAAGGGTTGCATTAAGAACACAATCTTTGTCCACCAGTCCTGAATCATGTTTTTTTTTCTTTGTATGGTAAACATTTTGGGTTCTGGTGCATTCGTGGCTGATAACTACTGCTGTGGTAGATGGCTGCTCAGTCTCTTCACAGACTGACTTATTCAATAGGTGGTTCACTTGACCCTGATGAAAAGAAAAAGGACATATTTGAAAAATCACTACTAACAATCTTAGGAAACAAAAATGTAAATAATACCATAAGTAAGGCTAGGGAAAAGTACAATGTCTTAAATTCTACAAAGTATAAATATATTTGAAAGTATTATAGGGTTTTTATAAAAGAGCCCATCCTAATGAATTATTTCATCAGACCCTAGAAGAAATTTAGAATGTTTGTTCAGAACTTGTTCATTTTAAAACAGATTTAAAATCATTTGAGTAACATTTCAAGCGTTTTCGAGCATTTATAGTAAATTCTTTATAAAGTTTTAAATCTTGTTTTCATGTGAAAAATGGTAATGTTTGAGAGTTATAAATTAGATCTTTATGAAATTTTCAGAATTTAACTCCTCTCTTTTCTCACTTTGAATGAGAATGCCCTGTGATACTATCTCTGCTTTGCTGATAGTAAAGCATATTTCCTTCCCTGAGCACACAGCTGCTAACACCAGTCTGGGACCTAGCAGGCAAATAACAAATACGTGTTCACTAATGAATACTTAGGGCCCTATGAGCTATGTTTAATTAGCCTTCAGTTATAAATGGAGAAATCAAATGTTCCAAAATCTACAATTTGGATGGAAGTGACACCCAGGGTCATTCGACTTTCAAATCCCAGTTTACATTCTAACTTTTCCAAGATGACTATTTCCTTCAACCAGAATTATCCCTTTTTATTCTGTGCTGTCTTTGCTTACAGCACTTCTCAGCCTGTCCTATAAGTATTTGTTACTGATATTGATGTGCTATGTCCCCCCAGGTTCTCAAGGGCAGAGATTGTCATATTCATCTTTATGTTATCCACTTAACTTAGTTCACTTTCTTAGACTAAGCTAAGTGTTCAAGAAAAATCTGCTTACCTGAACCAAAATCAGTAAATATTATCATAAATATTCCTTACTTTCCAATTTTCAAACTTCCTGCAAACTCCTGCTTGTTTATTCTGGTACTAACTTTAACGTGAATTTGGGATAATATCAACACATATTTTTTTAAAGATCGGCACCTGAGCTAACAACTGTTGCCAATCTTCATTTTTTTCCCTGCTTTTTCTTCCCAAGTACCCCCAGAGTACATAGTTGTATATTTTAGCTGTGGGTCCCTCTAGTTGTGGCATGTGGGACGCCACCTCAGCAGGGCCTAACAAGCGATGCCATGTCCGTGCCCAGGATCCAAACCAGTGAAACCCTGGGCTGCTGAAGCGGAGCTCATGAACTTAACCATTCGGGCACAGGGCCAGACCCTCAACACTTATAGTTTTAAAATAAGGCTTTTTTTTTTTTTTTTCCTGGCTATCTAAGTTTCTGATGACTGGGATGCTTACAGTAAATTACTAAACTTAGGTTATCATAATTTAAGAAAAGCTAAAGGAAATAAGTGATCTATCATTAACTTTGGGAAAATATTTTCATATCAAGGTCCCAATCAGTTTAAATATAGGAAAGGCTTAACTAGTATACTCTAGACTAAATAACCATGTCACAAAAGATGAAATGCTTCACATTTTCTCACCAATAAATCCTGGTATATTTTCTGGTTATCTGATGGTTGATGAGGCAAAGGTTGCGTTACTTGCTCAATTTGTGGTTCCCCTGATGTTACAGAGCTGTTATTAGCACCCTCTGTTGGTCCACTGTGTAAGCACATGCTTACACTCTCTGCCAGCACGGAATTCGGAAAGAACACAGGCACATCAGGTTCTTTTGTCACAACTGGAGAAGAGCTGCTTGAAAGAGTACACACAATGTGTTAGTTATCAGGGTACCTTTAACACATATTTGAAGTACAGGAACTCAGGAAGAAAGAGGTAGGATTCAAGCAGTATTCTGGTTTGTATTTTCAGCTTAGTGATGCTATGTGAGCATCTCACATCTTGATAGGCTGCATATAAACTGGATCACGACACCTTTTTAAGTTATGTTATCTAAATTTGATGACTTTCTTTGAAAGCTGGAAAACAACCTGTTGATTTCTCTTGAACTTGATGCAATGGAAATTTTTAGAGTATTTAAAAATTTAAAACATATTGTTTGTTCACTTCAAGTTTTCAAATATAGTTAAGATCCCTGTCAAAGGGAGTTCATAAGCTGTCATTTATAATCACATTATATATTTGGTGGTATTCCTTTTCTTCATTATGCTTTTATGTATTTTTCAAATTTTATACAATGAGCATTTATTACTTTCAATATTAGAGTATAAATACATATTTTTAAAAGAACTACGGAAAGCAGTATTAAAAAACATTTCTTGTAAGAACAATAATCTGTGGCTATTGTAGAAAACAGAGAAAAGTAATAATAACTATCAGCTATCAGAAAGCTTATCATGGGCCAGGCACTGTTTCAAGTACATATCTTATATAATCCTGACCAAAAAGATCTATAAGATAGTACTATATATTATCCCTATTTGACAGATGCAGCAATTAAAGCACAGAGAGGTTAGGTAACTGCTCAAAGTTACAGCAAGTATGAAGAAAATAAAAGTCAGAGATAATTCAATACCTAGAGATAACCACTGTTAACATTTCAGAGTATTTCCATCTACACTTTTCTATAGATATGTATTTTCTCTGAAAAACTGCACTGTATTATAGTTTTAGAAGTTTCTTTTTAAAACCTAATATTACATCATGAGTATCTTCCCATTTCATTAAATATTCTTAAAAACAAGTTTTAATCATTACATAGTATTTTATTTTACAGATATAGTATGATTTTTCTAACCACATCTCGTCATTAAAACTCAGCTTATTTCCAATTTTTTCCATATTGTCTAATTTCAACTTGTTATGAAGTGCCAAGCACTCATTTGGTACCTGATATGTACAACAAATATTAACTTTGTAAAACAGCAGTCAAGATATAATTCTAAGAAAAAAATCAATAAATTTGACTACACAAAATAAAAAATTTTTACATGGCAAAAAACATTAAACAAAGTTAAAAGACAACTGACAAAAGTGGAAGAAAATATTTACAACATATACAACAAAGAGCTAACATCTCTAATATATAAACAACACTTAAAAACTGAGGGGCAAAGGACCCAAAACTCTAGTAAAAAAATGATGAAAGACACAAACAGATGATTCACAAAGATATCAAAATGATCCTCAACATGAAAAAGTGATCTAACTCACCTGTAATTTTAAAAACGAAAATTAAAACAATATCAATATACCATTTATCACCTATCAGACTGGTAAAAAGTTTTTTTTTTAATATGGCAACATATTTTGCTGGCACAGCTGTGGGCAAACAGGTAATCTCATACAATGCTGATGAGACTGCAAAATGGTACACCCCTTCTGCAGGGAAATTTGGTATACTAAGCAAAATTACATATGCACTTAACTTTGGATGCAGAAATCCTGTTTCTAAAACAATTCAAAAGTATACACGTGCAAGGTAATTCACTGTAGCGTTGCCTGTAATTGAAAAATATTGGAAACAGTCTATGCTCATAAATAGGTGGTTTATTAAACTAAGGTGCTTCCACACAATGGAGTACTACACAGCTATAAAAAAAATGAAGATCTCTAGGAACTGATATGGAGTGATTTCCAGTATATATTGTTAAGTGAAAAAAGAAAAGTTCAGAATACCACCTATGGTATGCTACTTTTCTATATCTCATGTAAGAAAGAAGTAATAAAAGAAAATATAGACACATATGCTGTTTGTGTAAAAGAAATGCAGGAAGGATTAGCCAGTAACTAAAGAGACTGATTTTCTAAAGGAGAGGGGTGGGAAAAGCAGGAATTTGGGAACAGGGTAGCAGGGATGAGAAGGGAGTAACTTTTTTGAGTATATATCTTTTTTTTTTTTTAAAGATTGGCACATGAGCTAACATCTGTTGCCAATCTTTTGGGTTTTTTTCTCCTCCTCCCCAAAGCCCCCCAAGTACATAGTTGTATATTCTAGCTGTGGGTCCTTCTGGTTGTGCTACATGGGATGCCGCCTCAGCATGGCCTGATGAGCAGTGCCATGTCTGCACCCAGGATCTGAACTGGCGAAACCCTGGGCTGCTGAAGCAGAGCACGCAAACTTAGTAACTCGACCACAGGGTCAGCCCCTGACTATCTATCTTTTTACACAGTTTAGTCTGTTAGAACCATAGTAATGTTTCAGATACTTAAAAAACAAATAAAATCAAACCAAATATGAAGGCACCCGAACATGGAATACAAACAGTAACAAAATAACCTAGTGGCATTACAAACAAATAACATAACCACACAAGGGAATGAGGAAGAAAAGAACTAACAAATAACTATGGAAAAAGGTATTTACATTGAATATTGTAAGGCTAAAGATAAAAAGAATTATAAACAAATATCATACTCTAGTAAATCTGTTTGAGAATTCTTAGCAATTCTGAAACTCTGTGTATACTAGGATTGAACAAATAAGTAAGTATAGTGTGCATAATGAGAGCCAGGTTTCTCCTCTTGGGGAAAGAAGTTATAAATAAGAAAAAAGGCGGGGGGGGGGCGGAACAGCAGGGTTGATAATATGGAGGACAGAATTAGCAATTTGGAGGATAGAAATATAGAAATACTGCAGATAGAGGAGGAGAGAAAACTAAGACTAAAAAGAAATGAAGAAACTCTCCGAGAACTATCCAACTCAATTAGGAAATGCAACATAAGGATTATAGGTATCCCAGAGGGAGAAGAAAAGGAGAAGGGGGCAGAAAGCCTGTTCAAAGAAATGATGGCTGAGAACTTTCCAAACCTTGGAAGAGAGATGGAACTCCATGTGATAGAAGCCAATAGATCTCCAAACTATATCAATATAAAAAGACCAACACCAAGGCATATAGTAGTGAAGCTTGCAAAAGTCAAAGACAAAGAAAAAAATACCAAGGGCAGCTAGGCAAAAGAAAATAACCTACAAAGGAACCTCCATAAGGCTGTCAACAGATTTCTCAGCAGATACCTTACATGCTAGAAGAGAATAGAATGATATATTCAAAACTCTGAAGGACAAAAACTTGCAGCCAAGAATACTCTATCCAGCGAAAATATCCTTCAAATATGATGGAGAAATAAAAACTTTCCCAGATAAACAAAAGTTAAGGGAGTTCATTGCCACAAGACCTCCTCTATAAGAAATGCTCAGGAAAACCCTCATACCTGAAAATTCAAAAAAAGGAAAGGGGTTACAAAACCCAGAGCAAAGGAGATAAGCAGAAAGAAAAAGGGGTAATGGATTGGAATCAGATGACTGGCATGAAGTTAAGGATTTTCAAATATAGATAGATACATATAGAAATTAATATAGATGTATATGTATGCATCAGTTAGCATGCATATATATATGTATGTGCGTGTATATATATATCCTAGCTAAGAGCCTAGAAGCACAGCTACAAAGTAGGCAGGAGTGTATTTAAAACCAGATCTTGGTTTTAAATATCATTCTTTGACATCATTGCTCCCGGTTTCTGTGGTTAATTTCATGGCTGGAAAGGGAAAATACAAGATGAACCTGGAAAATCATGTAGTGCCAGAAAATAAGAACATGGTTGAAAAAGGATGGGGGCTTTTCCAAAGGAAACAGAAGCCAATCTGAAAGAGCTCCCAATGGCCAAAACTGTAATAATCTGAGCAACAAAATAATGATATTATTGGATTCTAAGTCATAGAATAAAAGAAATGTCCAGCAGTCCATACTGACATTAATAAATGAATAAACACATAAGCGGAGGAGCAGCTTTTTCTGATAGAAGAAATCCAACTTACAAATGTAGAAGGAATGAGGAAAATGCAAAATCATCATTAGGCAAATACCGCAGTAATAATTGCTGCAGGCAAGATCCATCCATGGATGCTAAAATCAGGGAGACAAAGCTTGAGAAGAGGATATTTGCAAAGTCTCAAGGTACTTATTAACTACAAAGGGAAAAATTTTAACTTTACAGGGGGAAAACTAGCAGACATCACCTTAACTGATTAATCAAGGTTAATATTGTATATGACATCATTTACCCACTGATATGATATACTGAGAAGACCTATAATACCACTTCTGTGGTATTCTTGCCCAAAATGCAAAATTTCAATTTAATCATGAGAAAGTATCAGACAAATCCAAATTAAGAGACATTCTACAAAATAACTGACCAGTACTCATCGAAAGTGTCAAGGTCATGAAAGACAAGGAAAGATTGAGGGTGTGTCACAGATTGGATTGAGGAGATAGTAAATCAATGTGGGATCGACCTTATATGGGATCCTGGAACAAAAAAGGACATCACTAGAAAAACTGGTACAATTAGAATTTGCAGTTTATAATATTGTACCAACGTTAATTTCCTGGTTTTCATAATTTTACTTTGGTTATGTAAGATATTAACATTAGGGAAAGCTGGGTGAACTCTGTACCATTTGTCCAACTTTTCTGTAAATCTAAAATCTCAAAATAAAAACCTTTAAAAGCAAGATATAATTCTACATTCAGTTCCTTTTTCTCAAATGAAATTTGGTAATGAAGTCTGAGATCCTGAAGAAATAATAAAACAAAAATACAATGTATCAATCTTTTAACAAATAAAATTTACAAATAGAGATTATTATTATTATTATTATTTTTTAAGATGATGTTTTTCCTTTTTCTCCCCAAAGCCCCCTGGTACTTAGTTGTGTATTTTTAGTTGTGGGTCCTTCTAGTTCTGGCATGTGGGATGCCGCCTAAATAGAGATTATTATAATCACCATGTGGTATCTAAGACACAAAGACACACTGGTCACAAAAACCGGAAGGATGGGCCAGCCTGGTGGCATAGTGGTTAAGTTTGCATGCTCTACTTTGGTGGCCCAGGTTTCGCAGGTTCAGATCCTGGGCGTGGACCTAGCACCACTTGTCAAGCCACACTGTGGCAGCATCCCACTAAAATAGAGGAAGACTGGCAACAGATGTTAGCTCAGGAACAATCTTCCTCACACAAAAAAAAAAATCAGGAAGGAGATCTTGAAGTCACCCAGTCCATCTCCTTCCTTAAGGTGAAACTGCATTTAAACTAGTAAAGACACAAGTGAATTTATCCTAAACTCAAAAGAACTTCACTGAAATTACATTGTATAATTTCCCTCAGTATCCAAATTTGCACACTTAAATAGATACAAAGAACTAAATCTTATACACAGAGAAAAAGTGCCTATAACTTTTAATGGGAGAAATATTTGCAAATCATGTATCTGATACGGGGTTAATATCCAGAATATATAAAGAACTCCAACTCAACAACAAATAATCTAATTAAAAATGGGCACAGGACAGGGGCTGGCCCCGTGGCCGAGTGGTTAAGTTCGCGCGCTCCGCTGCAGGCGGCCCAGTGTTTCGTCGGTTCGAATCCTGGGCGCGGACATGGCACTGCTCGTCAGACCACGCTGAGGCAGCGTCCCACATGCCACAACTAGAGGAACCCACAACGAAGAATACACAACTATGTACCGGGGGGCTTTGGGGAGAAAAAGGAAAAAATAAAATCTTAAAAAAAAAAAAAAAAATGGGCACAGGACACTTCTCTCCAAAGATGATATACAAATGGCCAGCTAGCATATGAACAGATGCTCAAAGTCACTAATCATGACAGAAATGCAAATAAAAACCAATGAGATATTACCTCACACCAACTAGGATGGCTACTGTTAAAAAAAACCCAAAATAACAAGTGTTGGCAAAGATGTGGAGAAACTGGAACCCTTTGCACTGTTACTGGGATTGTAAAATGGTGCAACCACTATGGAAAAACAGTATGGCAGTTCCTCAAAACATTAAAAATAGAACTACCATGTGATCCAGCAATCCCACTTCTGGGCATCTATCCAAGAGGACTGAAAGCAGGATCTGGAAGAGATATTTGCACTCCCATGTTCACAGCAGCATCATTCACAATAGCCAAGAGATGAAAGTAACCCCAAATATCCATTGATGGATGAATGGATAAACAAAATGTGGTATGTACATACAACAGAATATTATTCAGCCTTAGAAAGGAAGGAAATTCTGTCATATGCTACCACTGTGGATAAACCTTGAGGACATTATGCTAAGTGAAATAAGAAAAGAAAAAAAAGAAAAGTATTGTATGATTCCACTTACATGAGGTATCTAAAGTAGTCAAATTCATAGAAACAGAAAGTAGAATGATGGTTACCACGGTCTGAGAGGAAGGGGAAAAGGGGAGTAGTTGTTTAATAGAGTTTCAGATTTGCAAGATGAAAAAGTTCTGGAGATATGTTTCACAATAATGTAAATACACTTAACATTACCTTTAAAAATGGTTAAGATGGTAAATTTTATGTTATGTATTTTTTACCACAACAAAACAAACAAAAACCTTAAATGGCTTATTAAAACAAACACAATTCCTTATTCTGTCAATCAAAGCTCTCCAAAACTTGGTAGCCAACTTGGCTTTTCAGCCAATGTCTTACAATGCCCCATTTTACTTTATATTCTATGTATAAACTGGATTACTAATACTCTGAATTCAGTCTAGATTTTTTGTCTACAATGCAGTAGTTTTCAACCTTGGCTACACATCAATATCACTTGTAAAGTTTCAAAAAACACAACTGTTCTGATCTCTCCCTTCAGAGATTCTGAAGGTGAAGGGCCCGGATTTACCTATATTTTCAAATGCCATGGAGTCAAGAATTACTGCTCTAATGCCTTTAAATTGGCACACTTTGTCAAAATCCTATCTACCCTTCAAGGGTCATTTTAAGTTTGGTTCCTCTGTGATATCGTTCTAAAACCCCAACTGGATATGTTCTGTTGCTTCTTTTAACTCCCGTTAGCACTTCCTCTTATCTCTATGTCACACACATTTTCATTTATAATACAGTTATCTGTGTGTTCATCATGTCTCGGACAAATTTCTTAATTGCTCTGGGCCTCAGCTTCCTCATCCATAAAATGGGAAAAATGATATCCACCTCCCTGGGTTGAAAACAATGAGACAGGATTAAAGGAGATAAAAGTGCCTAGCATAGTACCAGATATACATAGTGGGTGATCCCTAATTGTCTGTTTTCTTCCTCTCCTGCTGCTTTCCCCTTGTTCCTCGTACATCAGATCAGAAACTTTATCTTCAACCATGTTAACCTATTTCACTTTAATGAAAACACAAAAACTCTCAAACACAGAAGCAGAAATCCAGCCTTTGGAGATCTTATGGCTTTTCGGGAAATTACTTGTACTAAGCAGGATTTTTATCACCCAAACATTTGCAAAGCACTTTATTTTTAAGGAGAGTCCGTGTCAGTTACTGAGTTTACCTTATTCCATCTGTAGCCAAATGGTAACAGTAATTAGGTACTAAAGCACTGTTCTAAGTGCTTTGTGTATATTAACTCACTTAATCCTCACAACAACGCTATAAGACAGGTACTTTTATTTTCTCCATTTAAAGATAAGAGAACCAAGTCATCCAGAAATTATGAGACTTGCTGGTGGTCACAGTGCTGTGATTCAAATCCAGGCAGTCTGACACCAGAGCCCATGCTCTCAATCACTCTGCTATCCTGCATTTTTGAGAATTTTAAAATATTTGTCGTGGTGTCTAACCTAGCAAGC
The DNA here is from genome assembly GCF_021613505.1 of Equus quagga. Classification (NCBI taxonomy): domain Eukaryota; kingdom Metazoa; phylum Chordata; class Mammalia; order Perissodactyla; family Equidae; genus Equus; species Equus quagga. The sequence goes on along the minus strand of NC_060271.1, from coordinate 11,324,540 downwards.
AAAACCAAAAGCTGAAAAAGGAAGAAAAGAACCAAAACATTAAAGATTTCAAACTTCAAAAGATTTCAGATTAAAACAAAATTTTAAAAGATGACTAATAAGGCAAGTATTAGTAAGTATGTCTAAAGAATGACTTCTGAATAAAAATAAGATCATTTCAAAAGAAAGTCTCTAAATATCACATACTACTACTTTTCACTGTGAAAAAGCAATCAATTACCAATTATGCTGCAAGACAAATAAATTTATCCTTCACAGACTGCTTTAACATCAGAAAGACCAATCGATCCAGCAAGACATTCAAGGGGGACAGGGAACTCAGACGGCTAGGTGCCATGTGTGAATACTTAGCCATGGGAACCATAGCATGAATCAGACCAGATGTTGGGAGGAATCCTAGAGAAGCACCAAAACTACCATGGACAACACTGGTGATAGTATTCAATCCAAATCAATACATTATGTTGAACAGAGATTAGATTTACATCTAGCTATGTGTTGGAATCAAGAGAGCTGATTAATTGCCCGAAAATGCAGTTAACTGCATTCTATCAATTAACTAAGATCTGTTTCTGAAGTTAAAAACAACAATGGATTGGAGATTTTTAAAGTTCTGACTTAAAAATTATTTCAGGGGGAAAACCCCCATAATTCTAGAAAGTAGTCTACTGTTTACAGAAGTAAGTCAAGGAGGATAAATAAGGATAACCACAGTTCATTCCTCTTTGTTCTCAGTTTCTATAATTACTCCAAATAAAATGGCGACTTTTCTTGAGGCTCACCCCAAACTGCTCTTCCTAGCAGTGAACATTTACGAAGTAGCTAACATGGGGAACCATACATTGGGTCAAGTTCAGAAGATAGAGAAATGAATATGATCCCAATCCTGTAGGAATTCAATCTAGTGGGAGAGACAGGTATACAGATCTTTTTAATACACTGTGGAACATAGTACACATACTTAATTGAATTATATCATTAAAACATATACTATAGGGGCCTGCCCAGTGGCGCAGTGGTTAAGTTCGCACGTTCCCCTTCAGCAGCCCAGGGCTCACTGGTTTGGATCCCGGGTGCGGACATGGCACTGCTCAGTAAGCCATGCTGTGGTAGGCGTCCCACATATAAAGTGGAGGAAAATGGGCATGGATGTTAGCTCAGGGCTAATCTTCCTCAAAAACAAACAAACAAAAAACATATACTGAGGAAAGGACAAATGTTTCTCTCTAGTTTTCTGGAGGGGCATGTTTATTGTTTTAATCACTATTATCATCTGAATAATTTAAAATGTCAGATATTATCACAAGGCTTATAATTTTAAAAAGTAATCGACTGCCTGTCCCATGCCACCCCATCACCAAATTCACGCCTTTTAATTGTTTCATGTGATATTATCCTGTAGTGTTTTACACCTACACTATTCCTCTACCTTCAAAATTTATTCTACCCCAATCCCTTCCACCACTTCCATCACAAGTCAAGGCACCATCATCTCACTTGGTCTTTAGTCTACTAACCAGTCTCCCTACTTCCACTCTTAACCCCTTTCAGTTCAGTTGCCACAAACAGCTAGAATGGTCTTTGAAAAATGAAAAATCACATTATACTACCCCATTGTCTAAAACCGTCCTCGGCTTTAATAAACAGAGAATAAATTCAAAACTACTTTCTACATCCTACAAAGCCCTACATAATTTGCTCCTGCCCGTATCTCTAACCACATTTCCCATGCTCTTCCTCATAGTCATTATGTCTAGCCACAATGGCTCTCCTACTTGTTTCTGGAACTGTCAAGCTCATGCATACCTCAGGGTCTGCACTCGCCATTTCCTCCACCTGGAACACTCTCCTCTGGATATTCTCATGGCCAGCTCCTTCTCATCATTTAAGTCTGCTCAAATGTTACTCCCTCAAGGAAAGCTTCTTTCACCACCTACTTAATATATCCCCTCGCTCCCATGCTGTCATCCCACTTTCACTCCACTTGATCACTCTTATTTTCTTCAGAGCAGTTATCACTATATGAAATTATATTATTTACTGTTTATGTGGTTACTGTTTGTCTCCAGAACTCATGAAAATTCAATGAATCAGAAGCTTTGTCTACTACTGCTCAATCTCTAGGGCCTAGTTCTGTGGCAGCACATAGTAGAAGCTCAAAGAATATTTGCTGAACTTGTTTCCAAATTTACTAAAGATCTAAATTACTTTGGAATCCTTATTTTATTTAATAGAAAATTGCATAATGAAAAATTTCAAACACAAAGAATAAATACGTCATTATATACAATCAGTTTTAAAAATCACCTACTCATAGTCAGTCTTATTTCAATTATACCCCTAGCCATTTCATCTTCCACCAGGTTATTCTGAAGTAAATCTCAGATAACATTTCATATGTAAATATTCAGGTTGTATCTCTCAAAAATAAAGACTTTTATATATATATAATTGAAATAGGGGGAATCTTTAAAACTTTACAAAATTCAGGACCCCATCTCCATATGGCACCTAGTGTTATCAGAATCTCTATGGTGAGGTCTGAGCACATGCATTTCTGAACTTTTCTTCAGATGTTCTGATTCAGTCAGACTGTCACACATTTAATTATTGACATCTGGGAATGGTTCCTGGAAGGCTAAGAATTGTCAATTACATAAGAACCATATCAGGAAAGACATCAATGAAAATACTATTTACAAAACAAATAGTTTCTGAGTTAGAACACCAAAAGAATGACAGAATCTAAAAAGAAAAAAAGAAGTAGGATGAATACTGAATCAAAGAGACTTTACTTGGACACAGAAAGTGGCTGGTTAAATTCTTCTTCCACAGCAACGTTGCTCTCTTCAAAACTGGGAATATCAACTGCTTTCAATGAAGATGCACTACCCGGAGTACTTGTGACTTCATTATTAATATCAACAGAAAAATTCATGTCCTCACTGGAAATCTTGGTGTCATCTTGCCTCAGCTGAGATTCCGGCTCTGGATCATCACCTGCTGCATTCCAAAACAGGCTGGCACCTGGGGGTGAAGTGATTTAACAGATACTGAAACAAATATTCAACTATAAAAATAATTCTCTGACAAATCTTTAAGTAAGATTAATATATTATTTTAACACAATCACCTGTAACTGTTTTCAGATATTTCCTCAGAAATGCCATGAAGAGGTAAGTAAAAGGTGACAAGATAGAAAATTGGGGTACAAAGGGAAAGGGGACATTCTGAGCCCTGCCTCTTAAGAGGTATGGCTCTCAAATGATGTGCTTTATATAGTAAAGCTCTGAATACAATTTTGGGGGGGGATTGTGTGTATGTTGAAAATTGTTGTTCTGAAAAACAGGAGAAATATATAAAATACAAAATGCTAGGCTCTCTGATTTTGATCCTTAAATACAGTATTTATGAAACTAAATTAGGAATGTAGCAGACATATGTAAATCAGGCAGGTATTTAAAAATCAAACGTTTCCCAAACTTTATGGATCACCCGTGCAATTATTTGCAGAATTATTTGCATGTATTATTTGGTTATTGCTTTTCTTTAAATCAACTCACTTTATTTTTACCTAGCTTCATCATTTCTGTGAATTCACAGATTTGATGTGCTAATTACATTTTTCCAATACTCATAAGAATAAATATATCTACAAAATATAAAATATTCATCTGTATAGCACTCCAAATCATCTTTTGAATCTGAGCGGTAAGCATTCCACAATTCGAGAAATACTGCTATATATAATGATTCCAAGAAATAGTTAAAACCAAAAAGTAAATCCAACTCAAATGCTTTCTACTTTGAGGTCAACTTGAGTGACTTTATGAAAATAAATTAATAAAAGCATGATTTAATTTTGTATTCACTAAACATTTTTTTTTTTAATTTTATTTTTTCTTTTTTCTCTCTAAAGACCCCAGTACATAGCTGTATATTTTCAGTTGTGGGTCCTTCTAGTTGTGGCATGTGGAACACCGCCTCAGCATGGCCTGATGAGCAGTGCCATGTCCGCGCCCAGGAACTGAACTGGCAAAACCCTGGGCCACCAAAGAGCAGTGCACAAACTTAACCACTTGGCCACACGGCCAGCCCCCCTATTCACTAAACATTTAAAAAAAAATTTTTTTTAAGGACAATTTTGAAAAAGTTATGTAAGTTCTGCTACTGTTCCTGAATACATATTGATATGTATCTTTAGAGAAATAGGTAGTATTGTAGAATATACTTCTAAAAGCCATTTAGGGGGCCAGCCCGGTGGTGCAGCAATTAAGTTTGCCTGTTCCGCTTTTCAGCAGCCCCGGGTTAGCCAGTTCGGATCCCGGGTACAGACATGGCACCGCTTGGCAAAAGCCATGCTGTGGCAGGCGTCCCACATATAAAGCAGAGGAAGATGGGCACGGATGTTAGCTCAGGGCCAGTCTTCCTCAGCAAAAAGAGGATTGGCAGCAGTTAGTTCAGGGCTAATCTTCCTCAGGAAAAAAAAAGCCATTTAGTTCAAATGATTATTAACAATTCTTTTCTGCATATAAGTAATAACTGAATATGAATATATGAGGTTTCAAAATATTTGAATTCTATGTATCATGCTTAAAAACTCGTTTCAAATAATTTCAGAATTTATCAGTCTGATCATGTGAATGACTTCATTCAATTATCATTTATTTGGCACACTATGTTTTAGGCATCATGTTAGGCAACGAGATACAACGGTGAATAAGGCAGTATTCCAGATCCCAAGAGCTTACAGTCTAGTGAGAGATACAAATGATAAGCAAATGTAATACAGTAAGTACAGAATTTTACAAGAGGACAGAGGAGGAAACTGTACTTTTTGGTGTGCTTATTTAGCTCCCAATACCCACAGCTCCTTTACCACCACCCCTCTACAACACACACACACAAACACACACACACTTTCTCTGGGAACTATCACCTCTGCACTTAGCAAAGGTGGGGCTCCAGCAGATAGGTTCCTATTACATGCTTCTCAAACCCCTTACCACCAAACCAGGGATTAAAACCTAACCCAGACTAGGCCATTCAGATTCTCTGCGATTTGAAACGGGGACTGAAGGATAGTAACCTGATTTGTGTACCTGGCTAGAACTTTATAACACATAAACTTTGGAGCTCTGGGTGAGCTATATTTTGAAATGCAAAGCAGTGAATGAAGACTACAGACAGAGTTGAGTAAAAACAGCCATGTAGAATAACTGAATAGTCCTAAAGGTATTGCAGTTTCTAGTTCCAGCTTTTTCCTCAAGTCTAGCCCCATTCTCGGCCTTGGTTTTCACGAACCATCCACATATCCTTCCAGTAAATTCCCCTTCCTTGCTTAAATTAGTTCAGAGTGGTTTATGTTACTTGCAGCCAAACAATCTTAACTGAGTAATACCTGAATTTGACTTATAAATGTACATGAGGTTCTTGTTACCCTCCTTCCTTTCTCCCCTCCACATGGACAATTTAGATAATACATGTGTTCAGCAAAAGAATATATGTAAAAATCTGTCTTCCTTCTTTATTCTTCTTCCTAAATTTTTATTCTCCTGGCTCAACTCTTCATCTGCTACTTCCTCAAGTCTTATGTCATCAACCCACCTCCACTCTTCTGACATATGAGTATCAGTATCTACATTTCCAAAAGTAGCTCAATCTCAGCAGGTATCTAGACTGAACTCATCTTCTCTCCTCTACTTCTCTAACTTGCCTTCCCTTGTCATTCAGATTTAAAATCCTGGAGAAACCTTCATTCTCATCTTTAATAAACCTCTAATTTTGGAATAATTCTACATTTACAATGAAGATACTACAGAGAGTTCCTGGATACTCTGTACCCAGTTTCCCCTAATGTTAACATCTTACATTACCATGGTACATTTTTCAAAATCAAGAAACCAATATTGGTACATTACTATTAACTAAAACCCCAGACTTTATTTGGACCTCACCAGTTTTTCAACTACTGTCCTTTTTCTGTTCCAGGATCCAATCCAGGATGTCACATTGCATTTAATGCTGGAGTAACTTTTGAATTCTATCTCTTCCAATTGCCACATCCAATTAGTTACCAAATCTTATCAACATCCTACATGACTCTTCCTCTTCGTTCTTATCACCACCACCCTATGTACTAAACATCTTGCTAGACCCTGGGAAAACAAAGATGTCCTTGAAGATCTCATGGTCTGGTGGTGAATAAACATGTAAACAAATATGTCATTTATATTATTAATTCATTTTTTTAAAAGGCCTTCAATGTTGCTTACCAAATGAAGTAGACATGCATTGTGAAAGATGTAGTCAAGGTTCTCCATAACATAGTAATGTAGAGTACTAGACAACTCAGACCCCTGTATTTTCTCACCAAGTCGATACTATTTTCTCTACCCAATCTGTTCTGCCACCTCTCAATTCCACCTACTAAAAGCCTCATACCCTTCAAGAATTAGAATCAATAACACTGCGCAGATAAAACTTCCCCTGACCCCTCAAACCACAGATGACTTCCCTTATTAGAATCGGGTCCCACCTGGGAAAGCAGCACAAACAAACAATGTGTTATGTGCTTTCCTATCTGTTTTCAAGTATAGTTTTACTTTGAGAAAGAGTAAAATTACACAAAGACTTAAACAACTTCTACTCTCATCACCTTGGCTTTCGTTCTACTGGTACCATGCACCAATTTCAATGTAAAAATTTAAAAAGTAGATATGAAAAGCATTTTTAAAAATTTCTTACAAATAAAAAAAGGAAATTACCTGTGCTCACAGCAATGCTTACACTTTTTCTCATGTGCAAATCAGGGGAAGACCGTGCTTCCATGGAAACCAACTCCATTTGGCTTGCAGCTTGCACCGTGTCTTCAACAGTGGTTGTCTTAAGGGAACAGGGCTGCAAAGACTGTGCTTCCAACAAACGCTGAATCTGTATCAATTAAAAACACACTTTAAACTGACAGTAAAGTAATCAACTAAATTGGCACCAGAATTTAAAAATGAATTACAAGGTGCCCCCGTTATAAATAACTTACTTTTACCCATATTTTCTCACATTTCAACTAGATCATACTACAAAACTTATTCAATGGAGAAAATCATTATCATTCATTAGTGAAAAGTACTTACGTGAGCTAATGGTAATTTTACAAGTGAAAACATATAGGCGTTTAGATGAGCATTCATATATTGACACAAACAGAAAAGTCTCAATGTTAACACTTCAAACCAACATTTTATTCTTCTTTCACTTACAAGATAGGAGGTATGCTCTAACTTTATTTACCAAATATTGAAAATGTTTTACACAAGATTCTTTTTATAAAGGTTGATCAGAATTGGCCATGTTAAAAGTGGAAATATTAATAACAACAGCTGACACTTACTGAGTGCTTCCTGTTTAGAAGACACTATACTAAGAGCTCTTATGTATGATTTTGAAAACTCCATGATGAACGTACTACTATTAACCACACTTTACAGATGAGAAAACTTGAGGCATTAAAAATAAACTTATTTGCCAGGTCACATAACTAACAAGTAGCAAAACTGAGGTTCAAATACCAAAAGCTTCCCCTCCTTCTAAAATTGAGATATAATTCACACGCCATAAAATTCATCCCTTTAATGTATACAATTCAGTGGTTTGTATATTCACAAAGTTTGCAACCATAACCACCATCCAGTTTCAGAACATTTTCATCAACCCCTGCAAAAACTCGGTACCCATTAGCAGTTACTCTCCGTTGCCAGTGTCCCGAGCCTCCGACAACCATTAATCTACTTTCTGTCTCTACAGATCTGCCTATTCTGGACATTTTATATAAACAGAACCATACAATATGTGGCCTTGTATCTTGCTTCCTTCACTTAGCATAATGTTTTCAAAGTTCACCCGTGCTGTAGTACATAACAATACTTCATTTCTTTTGATGGCCAAAAAACATCCCATTGTAGGAGGTGTCACATTGTGTTTATCCATTCATCAGTTGATGGTCACTGGATTGTTTTCACCTTTGGCTATTATAAATAACATTGCTATGAACATCCATGTATAAGTTTTTGTGTGAGCATATTTTTTCATTTCTCTTGGGTACATATCTAGAAGTGGAAGAGCCTCCCTTTTAAATACTGCAATTTTCTATTTCCCTACAAATTATATTATTGTGTTCAACTCATCTCATTAATTTTAGTGGATTAACTTTATTAATATAGAAAAATAAGTATCATCAATAAATTGTTAAGATCAGTAGAAATATAACCTGCTTTAATAACACAAAATAGTATATGTACTTTAGTGGTTTAGAACATGGGCTTTGGTGTCATAAGGACCTAAGTTTAAATCCTACTCTGCTACCTTTTGGAAAAGCTATTCAACCATTATGAGCTTCAACATTACCTAAAACTAAGGTAGTTGTGAGGATTAAGAGATAAAAATAGTTGTAATTTGTTGAATGTTTACTATAGCCAGGTCCTACACTAAGCACTTTATACATATATATTAACTCATTTAACCTTCAAATCTACATATAATACTAATCATTGTTCCCAATTTACAATAAGAGCGTGGTTTAGAGAGATCACATAGGCGACACTTGACAAAAGACATTATATATTATACTTACCACATATATATGACAAAGAACCAATTTTCTTTATATAACGAGCTCTTTTAAATTAATTAGAAAAAGACAATAGAAAAATGACTAAACACAGAGTTTATAGAAAGAAAATACAAGTGGCCAGTAAATAATAAAATGATCAACCTTGTAACAATACAATGCAAATTTAAAGTTTCTACTTATAAGACTGATAATAATTTAAGAGTTTGATATGCCCAGTATCAGAGATGTGGAAAGTTTTGGAGAATTGGTGTAACCTTCCTAGTGGCGATTTTCACTCATTCAACTTACAAAACACGTATTAAGCAACTATTACAAGTGAAGTACTACACAAGGTGCTAAAGAATACAATGATGAATCTTGTAAGCTCCCTCCCTAGAGCTCCCTAAAGACAAAAAACAAAAACATCTAACTAAGGCCTGAATGAGGAGAAGCAGCCAGCCATTAGAAGAATCAGGATGTTTCAGGCAAAGGGGACTTAAGGCAAGCCTTGTGGTAGATATGTGGAAGAAGGGTGTCAGTAAGGAATGGAAAAAAAGACAATTCTTAAAGACTAAAGTGGAAACATGTTCATGTTTTTGAAGAACAAAAAGCACACTATTGCAGCTGAAGTGTAGTAAACATGGAAGACAGTGGCAAGAGATGAGCTAGGAGAGGAAGACAGAAGCTGAATCCAAAGGGTTTTGAGGGCAAGGTAAGGAATTTGGATTTCATTCTAATTGCAATGGAAAAACATTGAGAGTTATAAGCAGGAGACCTATGACCCGACTTGAGCTTTAAAAAGATGGCTGTGGTGTTTCCAACTGCAGGAAACAGCAGGGGACAGTACTGGAAGGAGTGTGTATGGATAAGAGAAGACAATGGTTTCAATTAGAGTGGTTAGCAGGAGAGAAGGTAAAGAATAGTTTAAGATGTATCTAGAAAGTAAAACCTGGGTTGCTTTTTTTTTTTGGTGAGGCTTGTCCCTGAGCTAACATCTGTGCCAATCTTCCTCTATTTTTCGTATGCAGGATGCCACCACAGCACAGCTTAATGAGCAGTGCATAGGTCTGCAGCCAGGATCCAAACCCACAAACCCCAGGCTGCTGAAGCAGAGTATGTAAACTTAACTACTACTCCACCGGGTTGGTCCCAAAACCTGGGTTTTTGAAACCTAAGATTTTGGCCTGACCGATGGGGTTAAGAAGTGACGTCATGAATTGAGATAATAATAATGAAAATAATAGTAACAGTTAACGTTTACTGAGCACTAACTATATGCCAGGCACTATTCTAAGCCCTTACCTAATAACTCATTCAATACTTAGGTCTCAATAAACTTATGTATATTCTTATTTTGGGGATGAGAAAACCAAAGTCAGAGAGGTAAAGTAAGATGGCATAACTTAGATCATAGCAAAACTGGATCAGTACCCAAGCAGCCTGGTGCCAGAGCCCACTCGTTTAATCACTACACTAAAATGAGACTTGGAATACTAGGAGAGGAAGAACTTTGGGTAGCTTTGAACATTTAAAATGTGTGTTCTTTGATTTCCCACTTTATTTCTAGGGATCTATGCCACAGAGATACAGGAACAAATGCACGGAGACAGGAGTGTACGAATGTTCAATGTTGCATTGTTTGCCATAGCAGAAACTTGAAACTCTTGAAATAATCTATAGGAAACCAATTAGAAAATTTGTTTTATGTCATTATAATGAGATTTTATGCAGAATAAGATAATTCTATATATGCTTATATAGAAACTGTGTTATAAAATTTTTTAGAAATTTTAAATAAGATGGTAACCTAAAAAAAAGGAAAAAGAATTCACATGAGCAAAATATATTTATCATAGATGCATTTTTTGCATCATATTTTGTACTCTCCCAAGTATAATGATTCATATAATCTAGACTAGAGCAGCAGTCTATAATTTACATTTTAAGTACATAAATGCCAGGTAACTAAGATTTCTAAATAGCTTAAGAGCTTTTTAACCTCTGTAAGCCTTTATTTATTTTTTTTTAAAGATTTTATTTTTTTCTTTTTTCTCCCCAAAGCCCCCCAGTACATAGTTGTATATATTCTTCGTTGTGGGTCCTTCTAGTTGTGGCATGTGGGACGCTGCCTCAGCGTGGTTTGATGAGCAGTGGCATGTCCGCACCCAGGATTCGAACCAACGAAACACTGGGCTGTCTGCAGTGGAGCGCGCGAACTTAACCACTCGGCCACAGGGCCAGCCCCTGTAAGCCTTTTTTTAAAAAAAAGGAAATAAATGACAAACATTTCTTTTCAAAGTGAAATATTCAGCTACATTAAAATTTTTCTCAAATGTTTATAATGATTTGTTAAAATCCAACTTATATTTTACAATTTCAAAGAATTTACCTTCTAAATTTAAAAAAGAGCAAGCTAAATTTTTTCTCAGGTGACCTATCTAAACCATTTTTAAGCAGAATTTGAAAAATGTGATTGTCTTTTTTAGTTTTTTCTTAAACACCATGACTCTAAAACGAAATGTTTTTAAAAAATCACCTGTATATATGCCCATTATACATATATTTGTGTAGTTAAAGGATCATGGAAAAAATATGAGAGAGTATATTTCAGGTTGTTTCCATTGGTACAATGGAAAGGAACGAGGGTGGGGATTTGTGGTAGATATGTAGAAGAAGGGTGTCAGTAAGGAAAGAAAATAAAAGGGACACAATTCTTAGACTAAACAGTGCGAGGATATAATTAAGACTAAGAACTTTGCCATAAAGGCCTGAAGAAAGGAAGCACTTCAGGATAAAAGGAAGGAAACAAGTCTAGTATAGATCCACAGAAGAGGCTCTAGAACTACTATGTACACCAGCTAAAGATCAGTATACATACTGTATGGTTAAGAAACCACAGCTATATCAGAATCCATTGTGCAGGCTTTATATTAACTTGTATATAAAGGGTTAGCACATTTTATATAGACTTTTCATTAGAGGCAAAAAATGAAATAAAAATGCAATTGTGTTGTAGGTTAGGCTACACACAAGACAGAGCCAAGAGAAGGCTTGCTTTCTAGTCCTGGTTCTACTCCTAACTAGCTAGGTGTCATTGGGTAAATTTTCTCTCTCATCCTCATTTTAATTATCTGTAAAACAACAGGGACTAGAATTCAGTTCCCAAGGTTCCATCAGTTCTGACATTCTACAATTCTACTCCATAAAATGTAATTACTGAAGAGTTGCCAGTTATTTTTTTTTTTTTGAGGAAGATTAGCCCTGAGCTAACATACGCCACCAATCCTCCTCTTCTTGCTGAGGAAGATTGGCCCTGAGCTAACATCTGTGCCCATCTTCTGCATTTGATATGTGGGATGCCTGGCACAGCAGGGCTTGATAAGTGGCCAGGTCCACACCCGGGACCCGAACCAGCGAACCCCAGGCCACCGAAGCAAAGCATGCGAACTTAACTGCTGAGCCACTGGACCGGCCCCCAGTTATTTTTAAGAAACTATATTAATACCAAGAATTAACAGAACTAAGAAAGCTAGCAAACCTGTGCCTGAAGTAGTCTCAGCTGTCTGTCTTGTTCTGTGAGGAACCTATATGCATCCGGAGATAGTCCCATCATTCCATTATCTGACCCAGTCTTGGGTGTGTGCATGCATACTGCACAAGGCCGTGGGTTACATGAGTCCACATGCGAAGGGAGTCTTGCCACAGGCGATGGTTCTGCATTGCCGTGGGGAGAACAACCACCCATGCTTCCCTGAGGTCTCAAGGCTATAGGACTACTGGAAGAATAGAATGCATTATGGTACAGAGCTGGACATCCATTTGGGTGAAATAGTGAGTGTTTCTGAAGGGCTTCAGACTGGAGGTCTTGAACAGATCCTACTGTATTCATTCCTTGCCAAGAATTTATTGGACTATATTGAACATGGCCATGATGCTGACAACAACTGCAAACATTTGTGGAATAGTAAGATGGTGTGGGGGGAGTCGGTATCTGAAGTTCCATTGGTCTTCCTGAATTATGGGGTGAAAAAACAAAATTGTGTGGGTAGGTCTGAGAGGCAAGAGAAGACTGCCTGGAATTAAATGTGGAGGATCTTAAAGGATACTCTTCTTTGTGTACATTTCCAGCAGAAACTGTTTGAAGCTTTTCAGATGTATCAGGAGATGGCCCATCAAGAGAAGTTGGTTTAACACTGTTCCTGATATGGGGGTTCCCTTTCTTACAGACAGATGGCTGTCTTACTTTGCAGTGTCTCAAAGGAGCAATGCCTTGGTTTAAATGATTTGGTAGCTCTCTCAAGGAAGGCTCTCCAGCTTCAGCTTCTGGGTTGTGTTTCTCATCATAAAGCTGGGGTTGCAACGGCTCCAAGTGTTCAGAGTGGTTAATCAACAAAGGAGGATTTTCATTATTCACCATTGCCAATGGGTTAGGCAGAGGGTTTGATTCTGTGAAATTGCCATCCAACACAAGTGAAAGTTCAGGAACCGATGGTTGGATCTTAGAGATCTATAAATGGGAAATAAACGAAAGAAAAAACAAGTATTTTCTAGGAGAAGCATGTATTGTTTCACTTTCCTTAAACTAGTATTTCCCAAATTATATCTAGTTACTTATTAAAAGGTGTTTATTCTTTATTTAGACAGTTGACAAATATTTTCTAGACATATTCTATGTGATAAGCACTAGGAATACAATTGTGAGCAAAATAACATGGTCCTCGCCCTCACAAACTCATTTAACGATGGAACTTCTTTTACTGAAGCACTGACTAATGCTGCTTAGATCACAGAATACAATATGGGAAACTGTTTTACAATAGACTTTTTTCACCCCCCTCTCTGCAAAAAAAAATGATCACAGGCAGGATGTTTCAATAGATCTAGTAGAAAATGATGTTTCTGCATCTTAATAACAAAGGATCTTCCAATTAATATTTCAGAATACTTTTCTAAGTGAAATTATTCAGTGTTACTCTTTTTTACTGATACCAACTAAAAGAGTTGGAAGTGAGCAGAAAAGAGTAAACAAACTACTCACTGTGATTCATTTGGTTAGAATTTGATATTAATTTAAAAAAATTTTTTCTCATTCATTTTTCTTCTAATAAGTAATTAGTCTAACTAAGGCACAACAATTGTAAAATAACCTACTGGTTGGCTGCAATCAAAAAGTTATGAATTATGACAGGGGTTATTAGCAATCTCCAAAAGCAAGTAGGATGTTTTCTCAGACTATGGTAATAAGAACCAAAGTAAAGCTCCGGTGATAATATAGAATGTTAAGTCTATACAAGTTAAGAGCACCAGATTCTGAAACCAAACCTCCTGAATTCCAGCTTTCCTACTTACTAGTTGTGTAATCCTGGGCAAGTAACTTAACCAATCTGTGCCTCAGTTTTCTCTGGGAATAAGAATTCTATGTATTTATTACAATATGTGTATATATGCACATATATTATTACATATAATTATATAATTATATGTACCTGTGAGGAATATATATAGATATAGATAGCCAGACATATCTTAGAATGAAACAAATAAGTTTTGAGTAGTATTATTGAGTGCTTTAACATGAAAAGACTTTTATGTTTCTAAGTACAAAGGTGAGTTCCTTATAAGATCAGTGATACCTTTTGACTTACTGGATGAGGACTAGGAATTGGTCTTGGAGAAAAGTCTTCATCTTCAACACCAGAGTCGTGATCATTTATTGGCATTTTCCCTAGAGATGACTTTTGAGAGGACCTAAAGAGGAGAGGGAAGACAAGAAAAGTCTTCAGTAATCTAGTGTTCATTTGTTCTTTCTTTTTGAAATTGAATAAAGTCCTTTAATATGTCACGGTAGTAGCTGGATCATTTAATTAGTATCTGACAACCACAAATTATTTTCTTTTTCAGGCCAATGTTAGTTGCCCAGGAAAGCTGGCCCAGTCAGACTCATGCTTAATAAACTACCCCCTTTGTCTGATCACGGCAAGTTTAATTCAGTTATTCTTAACATCCTAATAAATCAACAGTTACTGAGCATCTTCTGTAGAACCACTTTGAGGAATGTAGAAATAAGTAAGACACAGCACTTGCCATCACAAAATTTATAATCTGGTGATAGAGATGTAGACTCACTGTATTAAACATGCTGCATGAAACACTCACTGTGCTAAAAAGGAAAATCAAGTAAGGAATCACGTTGTCCTATGTCCTTTTATCTGTGATGGGAAAATACTTTGAGACATTAATTGAGGTACCTCCTCCCATCTTGTCAGTGGTAGTAATTGTGTCACAAGTGGCATGCCCCAATAAAACATAGAACAATTCTGAGTGATGGTACTGAGTTTCAAAAGCTGAAATTAGAGTTTAAGACTAAAATTTGGAAGACTATATGCATCAGGTCTTTTTGCATCCTAAACTAGATCCTATCTCAATAGGATAGGTTAGGGAAGAGGAAAGAGAAGCCACAAGAAAGCTAAGAGAGCTTAGACATTAATGGAATTCCTAAGAAAGGGTCCTGCATCCTGTCTCCCCGGCAGGGAGAATAGAAACCCTCAGGTAGATCTGGAAGATCTAACAGCGGAAGAAATCTTTGCCCCAAACACTGGTAGTCTAGAAATGTAAACACTCCCAGAGCTCTTTCTGTGCCAAAGTGCTGCAATGAAACAAACAGAATGTCTGCATGGTTTGCACCAGTCCCACAGAATTCTCCCCCAGCACCCAAGAATGACATGGAGAGTACAGAATGATATCGCATGTGCTTCAGAGCAGTATGGACATGACACAGAGCGCCAGTGACCTGAACAGGGTAAGGAGGTCACAGCAGGAACCTGCACAAACCTACTGCCAAAGATTAGATGCAAATGAAAACATCTCAGCAGATGGCACCTCGGATAGATGATAATCATGTCACCGACCACATCACCAGTACTGGCACAGCATTCATCCCTCTAAATTACATATAACCTCAGAGGAAAGAGGAAAAACAGACCTTGAATTAACTGAAATTAATTTCTATAACCAAGAATAATGAATAGGGGCTCAAAATAGAAATCAAGTTCAATTACTTTTAAAGAGAAAAGTCACTTTTTTTTGTGCACCTGCATTTGTGTCAAGGAATTAATATTTGCTACATACTTACTTATGATAAAAACACACATAAAACTTCCAACATTGAGCAATAAAATCCATTTACGAGCTTTTTTAGCACCCAAGGCAAAAAGAAAAAACTTTATGTTGTATAATTATAATACCAGTTCTCTAGGCGGAACAAACATTTTACTAAAATCTTAAAATGGCTGATCCTTATTAAAGCTTTGGTCAGAGCTGAAAATAGACAAGGTTTCCAAGAACAATGTTAAATAAATTGCAAGCGTTTCTTTAATTAGGCTTTTTCTTCCATAAATATTCAATAAATTCTTGAATAAAGCCTTAAAACTTAAGACAGTGAAGGTTTTCCTGCAGAGCTATAAGAATATAATTTTCTGATGATCTAACCTGTTTCAAAGATAATTTGAAATGCCCAAAGATGGAGAGAGGATACCTCAGACCTAATTCCCAAAACCTGTGAATATGTTACTGTGCATGGTAAAAGGGAATTTGCAGATGTGATTAAAATAAGGCTCTTGAGATGCAGAGATTATCCTAGATTATCCAGGTAGGCTCAATGTAATCACAAGGGTCTTAAACAACAGAGGCAAGAGGGTCAGAGTCAGAGGAGATGTGAGGATAGAAGCAGAGTCAGAGAAAGAGATCTGAAGATGCTATGCTGCTCGCTTTGAAGATGGGGTAAAGGGCCACCAGCCAAGAAATGGGGGCAGCCCCTAGAAGCTGGAAGAGGGAATAAAACAGATTCTCCACTAAAGCTTCCAGAAAGGATACAGCCCTACCATCACTTTGACTTTAGCCCCAAAGACCCATTTTGGACTTCTGACCTCCAGAACTGGAAGATGATAAATTTGTATTATTTTAAGTCACCAAGTTTGGGGTAATTAGTTGGAGCAGCAACAGGAAACTAATACAGACACAGTCATAATTCCCATTTTACAGATGGGATACTGATGTTTACAACCAGAACTTGAATGCTGATATGTCTGATACCATAATCTGAGCTCACAACTATTAGGTTACACAGCCTCTATAAATAGTTGGCATCTATTTTAAACTTGTATCATAGTTAATTTCCACCTGTAGAATGAAATGTTAAGAATAGATGAATGAATGCTACAAAAAAAGGTCAAGACATTTTCCCAATAATTGCAGTAATCTATAATGAATCTTATACCTGCTTCTTTCTCATGCAAGATACTAAAGAGACAGCATTAAAGGGGTCCAAAGACAGGTTAGAGTCAAAAAGTTGAGAGAAGGACAAATCAACTGCTAGGGCATGTTAAAAATAACAATATTTTCCGAACTACTAGTCAAAGAATAAACCAGCATTCCAAAGTAACTTTTAAATGAAGTTATTAAATATTTGGCAAATATTTTGAAGCTATTAACTTGGCTATTTATTAGGATTGTGTTTAAGAGCAAATAAATGGGTGTGAAAAGAGATGGAGATGAGAATAAAACAAAGGAAAAGATTTTTTAAAAAGAAAAAAAAATATTTGGCAAATATTAACTTAAATTAATGGACCTCTCAAATAATATGGAGAACATTCAACCCTCATCACTGGACTATAAATTTCATGAAGGAAGAGATTATGTCTGCATCTGTTTTTAATACCACCATATCCCCAGCCCTCAGTACATTATCTGGCACAAAGTGGAATAAATGAGAAAGCTGGAATAAGGATAGGAAGGGTTAATTTTACGTCAATTTGGTTAGGCCACGTACACAGATTTTTGGTCAAATTATTATTCTAGATGTTTCTGTGAAGGTATTTTTTGGATAAGATTAACAATTAAATCAGCAGACTCTGAGTAAAGCAGATTATCCTCCATAATGTGGGTGGGTCTCATCCAATCAGCTGAAGGCCTTAATAGGACAAGACTAACCTGCCCAAGAAGAGAACTCTGCTAGCAGACTACCTTTGGACTCTAACTGCAACTCTTCTCAGCCTGCTTGCAGATTTTGGACTTACCAAGCCTCCACAGTTGCATAAGCCAATTCCTTAAAACAAATCTCTCTCTCTCTATGTACATACATCCTGTTGGCTCTGTTTCTCTGGAGAACTCTAATACAAGGGAATACCTTCTTTGCCACAAAAGGTATATACTGACCCAAAAAGTCACAAGCCATCATTTAATATTCCCCAAGTATATTTGCTTTGAAAGTTTTAAAACAATTTCTTTTTTAGATAGAGAAATTATTTTTTATAATAGTTTATGTGATAGGCCCAGGTTTAAAACTATAACAAAGGGAAGAATGAACAGAAGGCAAACTAAACAAAATCAGGAGTCTTCTTCCTAAGCCAGATAATTTCTTGACAAACACTTTTTTCCCCCATGTAATAAATCAACTCAAATAAGAACCATATTAGAGTTGTCACTTCATTAAAATTATTGTCCAACTTCCAAATATGAAGGAATGCATTGAAAGCAAGGACACCCATGGTACAAAAGATACACAAATAGTTTCATCAGAAAGAATTGGAGAGTTAATTACTCATCAAAAACTAATGAATGTAATAAAAAACATGCATGATAATAAAAATATATCTTTTACCTCTTAATTGAAAGATTCTTCGAAACTTTATTGAAAAACTCTGTTTCTGCATTTTGGCACCCAGGACTCAATTCAAAACAGATTGGATTTTTGTCAGAAGGTTCAACATTCTGAAATAAAGTAGGTCATACTTTGAGATCTGACTTAAATAAAAATACCAGTGAATTCTATCTAGATGAAAAGTATCTCTGCAACACTGGGGAGGGGGGGGGCCTTCTGATTTCTTTAACTGTAACTTGCATTTTTTTATTATTACTTTTTAAATTGAGATATAATTGATGCATAATATTATATTAGTTTCAAGTACAACATAATGATTCAATTCGATGTTTGTATATATTATAAAACATTCATTATAAGTCTAGTTAAGATCCATCACCATACAGTTATAAATTTTTTTTCTTGTGATTAGAACTTTTAAGATCTACCCTCTTAGCAACTTTCAAATATACAACATAGTAGTATTAACTACAGTCACCATGCTGTACATTACATACTCAAGACTTATTCATTTTATAACTAGAAGTTTGTACCTTATGACCACCTTCACCCATTTTGCCCACCTCTCACCCGCCCCCCTGCTTCCTACAACCACCAATCTGTTCTCTCTATGAGCTTGTTTTTGTTTTAGATTTCACATAAAAGTGAGATCATACAATATTTTGTCTTTCCTTGTCTGACTTCTTTCACTTAGCATAATGTCCTCAAGGTCCATACATGTTGTCACAAATGGCAAAATTTCCTTCTTTTTTATGGCTGAATATTTCACTATATATATACATATATATACACCACATTTTCTTTATCCGTTCATCCCTCGATGGACACTTAGGTTGCTTCCGCGTCTTGACTATCGTAAATAATGCTGCAATGATCATGAGGGTGCAGATATCTTTTCAAGTTAGTGTTTTCATTTCCTTTGGATAAATACCCAGAAGTGGAATTGCTAGATCATATGGTAGCTCTATTTTTATGTAATCTTCTTTTTCAAACTGTCCATTTCCCTGCTACATAAATGAAATGTAAACTTAATTACCTATATTATGTAACTCACTCAATAACCAAAGATTCAGTTAAAATAACAACTTTGAACTGAGGATATGATCTAAAGAATAAAGTAAGTAAATGATATACGTCTCTAACATAGAAATAAATTATTAGACCTCATGTAAGATGATTGTATTTATAATTAAAATACAAAAATTTGATTCATGAACTGATACAACCTATAAACGAAAGAAGGCACAAAATAAGATCTGAGTATAAACACATGGTTATTTAGAGGTATTCAGTATTTTTGTAATAAAATACAGAATTTTTTTTATTATTGGTCTAAGACATTCCTATTTTAAAGCGTAAAGACCATTAGGTTTAAACTGCTAATATGCAACCCTAAACATTCATTAATGTGCTAGGTAATCAAATCACTTACTTTGAAAAGATGTAGTGTTTCCCTGCTGGTTAGTAGCTGGAATCGAAGGTCAGATAACCTGCCATCGCAAGGGAGGCATTCATAAAACTCAGGATCCTTATGTGTCACAGAATAGAGAACAATAATGAAATTTCCAGATTCTGAAAAAACCCTAGACAAAAAATTGCCGTTTAATTAAAATTTACCAAGGATAGTAAGAGTACACTTAAAGAACTCTATGTGAGTCTCTCAATCTAGTTAACAGACTGACTAAACAGTCCAATTTTTAGAAGAAAGCTGGGGAGCAAATTTATGCTTACTTTTTAATGTTACTGATTTTTTATTTTTAAGATACATTTTATTATGAAACATATCCCTTGTAAAAACTTCAAATAAAACAGAAATGTCTAAAATAGAAAATGCAAACTACCCCACACCACGGCCCAGTTTAGTGTATACACTTCCCGAATTTCCCCCTAGGCATACACAAACATTTTATACAATTTAACAAAAACAAGGCCATACTATACACACAATTGGCAACTGCTATTTCTTATCTATCCTGGATTTCTTTCCATATCACTATTATATATTATACCTCAGACCTCCTTATTCTTTTTTAGTGACTATTCAGTATTGCGGTTTATAGATGTGCCATTATTGACTTAGCTAGAGTTCTAAAAATGGATATTTAAATTATTTACAATATTTCAATTACAAACATTGATAAAGTGAACATTCATTTCATTACTCACCATATGACTCAACAAATATTTGTAAAGTCATCAAGAGTCCTGAAAATATATACTAAATTATTTTAAACACTTTTAGTAGTTGTCTCTACTTAGTAAAACGTGGAATGAAAAATAATTTGGGAGGAGATACATTACGCTACTAACAAAACCAAGCAGTGGAGATCAGGGAGGCAGAATGCCTACTGCTCAATTCCTCTCTCTAGAGTCAGACAAGACTACTGCTCAGAAGGCTGTAAAGCAGTGACCTAAGCTATGCGGAGCAGTGCTGACTCCTCTCTGGTTCAGAGGGTGGCGGTAATTACAGAGTTCAGGTATCAAAGAAACTGCCTAATGCTTCAACTGAACACAGACTAACAGAGAGCTTCGAGATTAATTTTACCAAACATTTACTGTCAATAAAAAACTAAAGCAAAACCAGTTGTTGATTAAAAAAAAAACTTAATTGTACTAATACACTAAAATGAACATTTAATTTCTATTTTATTGCAAATAAAACTAATTGCCTTGTAAAGTTGAAATAAAGTGTAAAAAGTAGAACTGTAAAACGATCTGAAGAAAATACAAGAGATTTTTAATTTCAGTAAATACTCCTGGAGTGGGCAAATCCTTTCTAAGCAAGACAGAAAAAGAAAAAAAAAAAGTCTGTTTGGGAAAAATATCATTAACCAAAGTTAAGTGAAATGACAATCGGGGGGAAAAAAATCTTTGCCATATATACATACACACACACACACATACAGACATACACACACATATTTTTATAATATATATTTATACATATAAAATCTTTGCTATATATACTTATTTTTATAAATATATTTCTATCTTTTACATATTATATATTGTGTATACAGAGAGAGTGAGAAAGAGAGTTCTTACAAAGCAATGTGAAAAAGATGCAAAACCCAATAGAATAATGGCAAGAAAGATGAATAGGAAGCTCCCAGAAGATGAGATTATAAAACATTAGAAAAGACCATGTTCCATCTATCAGATGGGCAAAGATCAAAACTTTAATAATGGCCTTCTGGTTCCCTCTTTGAGGTCTTGCTACTCTTCCTTCCCTCACTCCTCTCCGGCCACACTGGCCTCCTTGCTTGTTCTTTTTTTTTCATGTGTGGAACTGTGCATTTCTTTTTTTTTATTGAGTTCATAATAGTTTACATCAATTTGAGGTTTCAGTTGTATATTATTTCTTGACTGTCACCACGTAAGTGCTCCCCTTCACCCCCTGTGCCCAGCCTCCACCCGCCTTCCCCTAGCAACCCCTGAACTGTTTTGATATTCCATGTAATTGTTTATATTCCACATATGAGTGAAATCATCTGGTGTTTGTCTTTCTCAGACTGGCTTATTTCGCTTAGCGTAATTCCCTCTAGGTCCTTCCATCTTATTGCAAATGGGATGAATTTGTCTTTTTTTCTGGCTAAGTAGTATTCCATTGTATATATATACACCACATCTTCTTTATCCAATCAGCAGTCGATGGGCACTTGGGTTGCTTCCATGTCTTGGCCATTGTGCATAGCGCTGCAATGAACATAGGGGTGCATATGTTACTTTGGATTGTTGATTTCAAATTGTTTGGGTAGATACCAGTAGTGGGATAGCTGGGTCATACGGTAGTTCTATTTTTGGTTTTTTGAGGAATCTTCATACTGTTTTCCATAGTGGCTGCACCAGTTTGCATTCCCACCAGCAATGTATCAGGGTTCCCTTCTCTCCACATCCTTTCCAACATTTGTTATTTTCAGTCTTCGTGATTAGAGCCATTTTAACAGGCATGAGGTGGTATCTTATTGTAGTTTTGCTTTGCATTTCCCTGATGATTAGTGATGTTGAACATCTTTTCATGTGTTTATTGGCCATCTGTATATCTTCTTTGGAAAAAGTTCATCTCTTCTGCCCATTTTTTGATTGGGTCATTTGTTTTTTTATTGTTCATGTGTGAGTTCCTTAAATATTATGGAGGTTAACCCCTTGTCAGATATATGATTTGCAAATATTTTCTTCCAATTGGTGGGTTGTCTCTTTGTTTTGATTCTAGTTTCTTTTGCCTTGTAGAAGCTCTTTACTCTGATGAATTCCCACTTGTTTATTTTTTCTTTTGTTTCCCCTGTCTGAGAGGACATGGTATTTGAAAACATCCTTTTTAGTTCGATGTCAAAGAGTGTACTACCAATATTATCTTCCAGGAGTTTTATAGTTTCAGGACTTCAAGTCTTTGATCCATTTTGAGTTTATTTTTGTGTATGGCATGAGATAGTGGTCTATCTTCATTCTTTTGCATGTGGCTGTCCAGTTTTCCCAACACCATTTACTGAAGAGACTATCTTTTCTCCATTGTATGTTCTTGGCACCTCTGTCAAAGATTAGCTGTCCCTAGATATGTGGTTTTATTTCTGGGCTTTCAGTTCTGTTCCATTGATCTGCGTGCCTGTTTTTGTACCAGTACCATGCCATTTTGGTCACTATGGCTTTGTAGTACATTTTGAAAACAACGGATTGTGATACCTCCAGCTTTGTTCTTTTTTCTCAGGATTACCTTAGCAATTCGGGGTCTTTGGTTGCCCCATATGAATTTTAGGATTCTTTGCTCTATTTCTGTGAAGAACGTCATCAGAATTCTGATAGGGATTGCACTGAATCTGTAGAGTGCTTTGGGTAGTATGGACATTTTAACTATGTTTATTCTTCCAATCCATGAGCACCATCTTGCTGTTCTTGAAGATGAAAGTGATCTTTCACCTACAGCACTTGCACTTAATGTATCCTCTGCCTGGGACACTGCTCCCAACACCACATGGCTCACTTCCTCACCTCAAGTCTTTGCCTCCCTGACCACTCTATTCAAAATTGCAACTCTTAACCTGCCACTACCATCCAGACACACAACATCCTCTTCCCCTGCCTATTTTTCTCCACAGCATTCATCACCTCGTAAAATAGTATTTATTTTACTTATTTGTTCTGTTTACTGTCTACTTCTGCAGGGTCTTTACTGTGTTCACTGCTTATCCCCAATATCATGAACAGGGCTTGGCACATAGTAGGTACTCAGTAAGTATTTGTTCCACAGTGTTAGTGAGGGGATGGAGGAAACAAGCACTCTCAAAGACTGTTGGAAGGATTATAAATTGGCAGACTTTGAAAGGCAATTTGGCAATATCTATGCAAATTTAAAATTACATACTCTTTGACCGAGAAAAACCACTTTTAAGAATTTATTCTACAAATACACTAGTATATGCACACAAAAATGTATACACAAAATTGTGTGCAAGAGAAAAAAAGCTTTTAAAAAGCTCTTTTTTTAAAAAAAAGAGAAAAAAGTTTTTAAAATATAGTATATATTATTTACTGTTCAGTTGTAAAATTGTATATTAAATCTGTACATGCCAAACTGTAATGCTCTCGAAGGTATAATGATACAGAGAAAAAAGCACCATACAGAAAAGTAAGAACGGTATGCTCCTATATGCGATTTAATCTTTACATGCCAGGGGAGGGTGATATTTATCTATGCACTGAATATTTCAGGAAGGAAGCACAAGACTCCATTAACAGTGATTATCTCTGGGGATAGGGTCTGGGGAAATGGGGTGGAAGAGAGACTTATTTTTATTACGTATCTTTATGTATGTCTGATTGATTACCATGTACTTGTAATGCCTTTTCAATGAAGTCTTCCTAAAAAGTGAATTATATTATGTTAAGTGAACTAAGCCAGACTGAGAAAACAAACACCAGATGATTTCACTCATCCATGGAATATAAACAAACACATGGACAAAGAAAACAGTTCAGTGGTTACCACGGGAATGCGGGTGTGGGGTAGGCACAGGGGGTGAAGGGGAGCACTCATGTGGTGACATACAAGAAATAAGGTACAAATGAAATTACACAATGACGTAAACTACTATGAACTCAAAACAAAAAATTTATTTTTAATTAAAAAACAAAAAGTGAATTATAGCCGCCCAAGGTAGACAGAAACACACCTTGGAATTTTCATTTAATAGATGAACAAGGTAAGAGGCAAATAGTGGTATCATGTACAAAATAACAAAATTAAATGAAGAATTGAGGTTAGAAATAAAGTTTCCCTGCTAGGTCTTCCCATGCTTGTGCTCTAGTTCCAGAGAGAAAATTAAACACCTTGTTTCAAACATTCCTTAGGGTCCTAGTGGTAGGACTGTGTAACTTAGTAAGATACTTGTACGGTAACAAATTCAAACTCATTTTCAGCCACTTCACTGAAAATTAATTTATTTATAAAATAAAATACTAGAGTAGATGGTCTCTAGGGTTTTTTCCACTCCTAAAAAGTCTATGCTCTGTGTACAGTTGTGGTTAGGGAAACGAATTCCTTCATCCTCCAAGGAAAGTGCAACCTCACCTTTCTTGTCTGCTTTTATTCTTAATCCTTTAATGTAAGGGCTGTTTTCCTTAATGTGCTTGTTCTTCTGGTTTGTAAGTATTATAAAAGATTAAGGCATTGCATGAATTTTAAACGAGGCCAATAAGACATGAATGGGGGGAAAGATCAAAATAAAATACTACAGAAGAAAATATTACTTACCTTTCTTGAATAGAAGTACTGAACATGTATCGCAAGCAGCAAGCCCATACCTGAGGACTATAGATATGTATAATTCCAGACAGCCAACTAAATGAAAAAATAGAAATTAAAAACTATAGTCATTTACAAATTAATACTTAATACACTTTAGATTACATTCTTCTCAAGGTAATATGGCAGAGATTCTTGGCATTCACCAGAAACATACTAAAGGCCTTATAAATAAGAAATCTATATACACTAGACCATGCTGATAATTAAGAGGGAGAAAGATAGATAGATAGACAGACAGACAGAGTGAGTGAGAGCTTCTTTTCTCTCCGTCCTCTTCCACCTGAGATGAAGGGAAAATGAAAAATGCTGGGAGACAAGATGGTTAACAATACAGGTGAAAGCAGGAATCAATTAGAATCAATTAGCCTAGACTGCAAAGAATGGGCTGAATCAGGGGAGAACGAAGTTGGCAGCCTAAAACTACATAGTTATTGAAAGGATTAAACACCATAACATATATAAGGAACCTGAAACACAGAAGACTCTTAGTAGATACTCACTTAGCATCAATAACCCACAGCCAACACCAGGGGCAGAGCAAACAGACTGTAAATAGATTTCATGTCCACAGAACATTTGTGCATTCTTATTTTTTAATTTTGCACATACTATTCCCTACATGGGTTCCCTTCCCCACCAATCTTCCCTTCTATTATCCAAGCACTTAAAGGTCCAGTTCAAGTTTGCCTTCTCTAAGAAAATGTCCCCTATCATCTCTCTTACTAACAGTGCTCACTGTCTATATTGTTCATTGCATAGTAAATCATATGCTTCTTTATGATTTATCTTTCTATGTGTGAATATTTGAATATTTTATCACCTCACTTTGACTATAAATTCCTTGAAGAGATTTAAATCTCAACACAGTACCAAACATAATACTATGCATAGGATAAGCACTCAATAAATACCAAATACAAATTTCTGCCTGAATAATCTGTCTAAATGTCATTAACCACTAACTCTAAAAAGAAAGCCATTAACACTAAGGGGAATTTCTGCAAAATTGTCTGGCGGTGAATTTCAAACATTGTCATTCTGAGCCCTGGCTTCTTCAAGGTGCCTTAAGGACAGGAGGCAGTGAAGAAGGTTAAAGATACAGGGATCTAAGGCTTCAACTTCAACCAGAAGAATTTAACTTTATCTGTTTTATATATGGGAGTTCTTCCTAAGATTGGGCAAAATCTTGGTTTAATTGATTCTGCTATTAAAATAAGAAAGGTTAAGAATCATTGGCCACGGGGCCAGCCCGGTGGCGCAGTGGTTAAGCGGGCAGGTTCCGCTTCAGTGGCCCAGGGTTCACCGGTTCAGATGCCAGGTGCAGACATGGCACTGCTTGGCAAGCCATGCTGTGGTAGGCGTCCCACATATAAGGTAGAGGAAGATGGGCATGGATGTTAGCTCAGGGCCAGTCTTCCTCAGCAAAAAGAGAAGGATTGGCAGCCGATGTTAGCTCAGGGCTGATCTTCTTCTTCTTCAAAAAAAGAATCATTGGCCTTTGTGGCTTTATAAAGTGATCTAAGAATTAATTACACATTCATAGTACAACTGATTCACATGTTAATCATATACATTTGAGTACATATGTGGCTGAGGTTTTCATGAATAATGTAGCACTTACATTCCCACCAATGGTAGAGAATAAACCTTGGGATCAGATTCCAGCAGAAGTAACAATTTGCGTGTTTCATCCATGGTAAGATATCTAAACAGAAGACATTCATGAAAAACAACTGAAAGTACGTACTTTTTACCTAAAAGAGATAATCTGAGTGTTAAAGTAGCATATTTTAGGCAGAGGAGATGATTCAAATGAGTACTTTCTCTCACATATGCACACAAAGATAACAGTTCAAGGAATACAAAAAGACTCCAGTAAGAGGAAAAGATTAAAGAGATTTAATATCTTAAAATTTCTCTTAAAATGGTCACTGAAGATTACACACCTTTTAAAAAAGTTTTACTCTGAAAAGGGTCAACTTATTTTAATCAAAAGGATTAAAATCAAGGTTGACAATTTCAGAACAAAATAGGTTTCCCTGAGAGAAGTGAATTTCCTGGTAGTGGGAGTGTTCAAGCATCCAGTGACTGGACAAGACTGCAACACACGTGACTTCTCACTGAAGGAGGCTGAACTCGCTGAGGTACAGTAAACCTTCCACACACTGTATTTCTCCAACCACTATTAGAGAACTTTGGAACCATCATGACAGAACCCAAAAGCTCACTTTTCCCTAAAACCTTATGCTACACTTATACTTTGTTATTATGTTTATTGTTAACAGTAAGTTTTAAGGATATGAATAACTACAGTAGAATTGTCAAGAATTAATTTTATGGCTTTAAAACGCAAAAATAAAACAATGCCATTTGTGATATGTCTTGATAGTACCACTGAAGACATATTTTATTGCTATAATAACTCTAAAACACAAAGATAATTAATTTATCAGGCCACGTGACAAGATGATGAAGCCTGAGTTGGCAGGAGATTTATCTATCAATGACACTTACACCTGCTTTGAAAGCTCTTCTAATTGACCACCTGACAAATTCCTATTCTTTAAAAGAACCAGCTCAGGCTTTCCAGGATTTTCCCTGGCTATTTGGACACACCTTCCTGCTGTCCCTACACTGTACATAAATCCTCATTATGTTTGCCCATATTACGTTTACACATTAATATACTTAATGGACAGTATGTTTTCTATCTATTTAACTCCAGTATCTAACACAATACCTATTCCACAATGAATCCTAATAAATATTAGAGTAAACAAAGAAATGTGGTCAAGGAAAAGTGCAAATGTCACAAGTTAAATAATTCTAGGTAGGAAGGGGCGAGGGGAAGACGGGATTAGACAGAATATTGAACACTCTGGGTTACTACTAGCATGCCAAGGGGTCGTAGAAGGATAATTCAAAGAGAGGTAAATTCATGCTTCACTAGTAGATGGGCATGGGTACTAAGGAAAACAAACTAATTTTTTGGTTAATTATAACACAAATTCCCATGTCCCAATTGAGAAGCACTTTATTACTGCAAGAGAATGAAATGTTCCACCTAATTCAAACATTTTTTGAACACTATCACTTTTGACCATTCCATGATTTTGGAATATACCAACATTTTTTCCTTTGTGCCACTCCAACTAGAAAGGTGTTCTGGTCAGCATGTGGGACTCAAAACGGGCCCTTTCTTGCTATTCCAGGGACGCTCTGAAAAGAAAATTCCCTCTTTTTCTTATCCTCTTTTGAAGAGGCATTTTTAGAAGATAAGACGAACTTGAATGCACCTTAGCAAACATTTTTGTCTCTAGAAACCTAACAGGAACTAGGGTGGAGTCAGTGGGAAAGGAAGCCAGAAGTAAACTGCTTAGACTTTAAAGCAGAGAGTGCTTACATTGTCTGACCTAGCTCAGCAGACAATGGATAAAGAAAGTGGATGAGGATTCAGGGAAGCAGCCCTGCTGAGGAACAGAAAGCAGCGATTTGGCGTATATTTCATAAAAACTAAGAGTGGTGATAGGAAGCTGGAGAGGATACTACTCCAGCTACGTGAGAAAACACCCTCAAGTGGCTGACAATCTGGTAAGCAAGAATACTACAGATGATGACCACCTAAAACCTAGACAAAATACAAAGGCAAAATGATATAGAGGATAATTTCTCCTTATATTTTCAAATCACAAAATACAAGCCAATTTTAACATAATTTTTGCCACTAATTTTCCTTGGGGTGGTGGATATAAGTCTTCAAAAGAAAACCATATTCAGCAAAAATTAACAACTTCATTTTTCACCTTATTTATCTAGCCACCACAGATCTCTGGCATGTAAAATGGCTCATAATTCTTTCATATTATGTAGATACCATGAAAATATACTACTGTAACCAATATTTAAAATAGTGGATTAATAGATCTTTTACTTACCCATATTTATAGGTACCTTGAACTTGAGAAATATTCAGACTACTGCTCAAGTTTCTCGCCAGAGCTGTTG
The DNA here is from genome assembly GCF_021613505.1 of Equus quagga. NCBI lineage: Eukaryota > Metazoa > Chordata > Mammalia > Perissodactyla > Equidae > Equus > Equus quagga. The sequence goes on along the minus strand of NC_060271.1, from coordinate 11,295,467 downwards.
GAATAATGGGGATGGGCTTCACAGGTGTGCATTTAAAGGTATTTGCTAGAGTTACTGCTGCCCAGTGCAAGTCAAAATCCACACTGTCCAGACTCTCCCTGGAAGTGACGTGAGCTCTGAGGGAGAGCAGTTTACCACAATCCAAGGAATCTTTGCTACACACATGGTGCTCCAGAGCCTGAGGAATCAATATCACACAATTATTTTAAAACTCTGAAATCTGTCCATATCTCTAAAGGTTTTGTTTCATACTGGTGCACAGACACACATAAATCTTGCACTAACAAAATTAAACAATTTCTGATTTGTAACATTTCAATTCTCTCATTTCTTCCATGTGACCAAAAAGTTACATGAATAATTACGTCAAAGCAAGTCATATATACTGTATCAAGCTCCATCACATATTTCCAACTTACATGTCCCTGCAGCATTTCAAATTCTTATTGGAGAATGTCACTTCCAATAAATATTTATTACATGGGAAAAAAAATGGATGTAAATTAACTCTGACTCAGTCTCAGGGAATCTGAAGTCCACTTCTCTTTGATCCTTTTATTATCCCAAATTGTCGAGTTGCTTCTTCCTCTGTAGCTGCTCATGCCCACTGTGTCCTTTCCAGTCTCAGAGCCACCAATCTACCACAGGCTAATACATCCCTGTCTAATACACATCTGACAACTACAGTTGCCTAACTACTCTCTCTGACTTCAGTCAGGCTGCCCCACCAGGTTAACTATTCCTGATTTAACAGTATTTCCTCTTTTCAGAAACTTTCAATGACTCTACGTGGCCCATATGACAATGTTCAAATTCCTTAGCCTGGCAGATAAGATTCTTTATAATCTGGCCAAACTAATACTTCAGTCTGATTGCCCACAAATCCAGGAAAAATCTACACCCTTAATGTCACCCTGAGTACATCTTGCACTTTGCTACCTTGGTCACGCTGCTTCCTCTTCTGCAATGCTACCCATATTACCTACCTAGGATTTCTGACTCAGAAACCATATTTAATTGCATTTTAGGTCAATATTCATTCAATCAGAAATTATTATGAATACTTATTAAATATGAGTTTACTAAAATACTACATGGTACACATAGTTTGATTCTTGTGTTGAACTAAGAATAATCAAGTTATCAACAAATCTCACCTTAAAAGCTGAACTGAAGTCATCTGAACTGTGAACTATTATTTCTCTTGAAGAAAGTCCTTGAGTATGAATTTTACATGGAATCACAAAGTCCCCAGGAAGAGAAGCAGTAGGGGTTCTTTCTAAGCATTCAGGTACTTCTCGACCAGGATCAAAACGATCTACTGTCAACGTTACACTTTCTTCATCTGAAGAACAAAACTAGCAGTTATGCTATAGCATTGCCAATGAAAAATGTGAAATCCCAAGCAAGTCTATATTACAGTAAAGCATTTTGTTCATGCTAATAGTACATTAAATTCTTATTTTAAAAAATGATTTACATATATATGCTTGCACCTAACCAGACTGTGAAGTCTGTGATGGGAAGTGTCAAGTTTTACACATCTTCATAACCTTGGTATACAGCAAAGAAAATTAGCACAAAGTACATTACAATAATCGGCTGAACCAGAAAACATAAATTCTATCATAGTCACAAAAATTTTTTTTAAGTATATTACCTTCATCTACTGTGAGAGAACCAAGTAAAAAACATGGCAAGTTTTTTTTATTCTGCTTAGCATGACGACAAGCAAGTCGGATGGCCTTTTCGGTTACCACAAGCTTTGGATTTCTGAAAAGTAACAGAAGTCTTTTGTGAACGTGGTGGATCTGACATCCTTAAAAACCATTCTGGTATAAACTGCTGCCTAAAGTATAACACACATCTTTTAAAATGTACAGAAAGATCAGAGCTGGGAAATCTTAGGGTCAAAGGCAGGAAGTAAAGGAGGGCTGCCTGGAAACCAGAACTGCAATAAACAGACACTGAAGTTATAATTGTTCTCCAGGCATTTGCTTAATTGTATGAACCAGAACAGGAATCAAGAAACTATGAGGCAAGCCTCCTGTTTTTGTAAATAAAGTTTGACTGAAATAGTCACGTCCATTTGCTTACATATTGTCTAAGGACTTCAGATACTGGCATTACTGAATATGGAATATAAATATGATTAAATTGTTTAAAGATATATAACAGGGACTCCAAAATATGAGTAAAGAAGAAGATACTATCAAAAAAGATCAGGCACGGGCCAGCCCCGTGGCCAAGTGGTTAAGTTCACACACTCCACTTGGGTGGCCCAGGGTTTCGCTGGTTCAGATCCTGGGCACGGACATGGCACTGCTCATCAAGCCATGCTGAGGCGGCATCCCATATGTCACAACTAGAAGGACCCACAACTAACAATATGCAACTATGTACTGTGGGCTTTGGGGAGAAAAAGGAAAAAAAATAAAACTTCGAAAAAAAAAAAAGACCAGGCAAATTTGAAAAAGAACCACAAAGAACTTGTAGAAATAAAAATATAATCAATTAAAAACTCAATGGATTATATAATCACATGGGGATAGGTATATCAATGTTTATTATTCTATAAACTGTGCATATATAATACACATTATAAACTATCTCTCATATATACCATAAACTTCCACATTTGAAAAACCTAAATGGACAAGTTAGAACACAACTAAGCACAGCTAGAGACAATTAGTAGAGTTGAAGAGCAAAGAAATTATTCAAAATGTAACACACAAAGATAACAATAGAAAATATAAAAGATAGGTTAAGAGACAGAGAAAAGAATGAGTAAGTCTAACAAACATTTAGTTGAACTTCTACAACACTGTTTTTGTCAAGGATAACCATCCATCCTTCTCTGCCAACTGGTTTAGAACTTAAATACTTTTTGACTTGTATATTTCCTTTACTTCCTATATTTAGTCCATCATCAAATACTATAAACTGTTTCTTCAAAACACCTTGTTTCATTCTTTCCCTTTGATTTCAATACTGCTACATTGTTCTAAGCCTTTGTAATAGCTACCATTTATTGAATTCTTCCTACATTCCAGGCACTGTGCCAAATGCTGCTTTACAGAGTCTTTCTCATTTAATCCTTACAAGAGTACTATGAAACAAGTATCATTATCCACGTGTTTTAAATAAGAAAATTGATCCTTGGCTACTTTACTGAGGTCATGTAAATAAGAAGTGGTAGAATCAGGATTTGACCCTCCAGGCAGGCAGTCTGACTCTAGTTATAGCACCTTAAACCACAATGGCATAAATCCGTGGTGCTTAGGTTATAGAAAACCATCTCAGAGCTAGGCTGACTGTAGGCTCTCCCTACTATGATCCATCCTTCTTAGAAGGATGCTTTTAACAAGTAACTGCTTTTAACAAGTAAATCCCTCGTATACGAAATCTCAATGAATCTCTATTTTCTATTACTTTAAGCCTAAGCTATGTCTTTCTTTCAAGATTGCAGTCCTAACCATAATATTTTATATTCAATATGGTCTTCCACTCAAAATCAGTTCAATCTTCTCAACAAAGACATCATGCTGAAGCATGATGAAAAACCCTTTCAGTTTTTATTGTATTTTATCTCTTTTGAATTCCTATAATACTTAAAACATTAGATTTGCAGAATATTTTAACTGTGAAATTAAGATTATTTCTCAAAACCATGAGGAACACATTTAAGATCAAGCGGAAGGGATATTTTGTCTGAGGGGAGCTTCAGAATGGGAAAGTAAAAAAAAAAAAAAAAAAAAAGAATTAGTCATGGTAATTGACTTTGCCTTACACATCCTTTTGAATCCTGTTTACAGTGGTGTGATTTGAAAAGAGAAACATACCTGTAGTAATTAAGATGTAAGTAGATGAAATCTCCAACTGGCATTGGGTTCCAAAGTGCACATTTTGATGGAGGAAAGTAGAAAGGTACCATTCTGCTTGAAGGAAACCTTAAAAAATTTTTTTTTAAATCAAAGCACAGTGAAAAGCAAACAGAAGAAATTTTGTAAGAAGCAGTTCAACTTCAAATGATGAGACTTTTCAGATTACTTTTGTAATTTCAGAAGAGTTGAAAAATATTTTTAAAAAGTAAAAAAAGAAAAGAAAAACTACTTCCAACTCTACTAGCAAGGGAATAAGCACTCAAAATTTAGGTATGGCTTTTTTCTATCCTTTTTTTCCTTTGCATACATAAATTTATACACATGCAAGCTTTCAAAAAAGAACTGAGAGTATCAATCCTATAGAATCCTCTTTAAATAACAGAAAAACAAGCATAAACTATGAATTTACATTTAAATTTAAAATCTGTCCTTCTGAACTAATTTCTAGATAATACCTAACAAAATTACTTAATAAAATAACAATGAAATAATTAAAAGCACAAAAACTTCTCTGACAGTGAGCTACCTGTAACAGTGCATTTGTATGGTGGTAGACTATTAAATACTAGTTGAACTGAAAGAATACTATACCATGCACTAAGAATACCTTGTCCTAGATTACTTTCATGTATCATCTGATGTAGCTTCTCAACTAAAATACTAGCCCCGGTTTACTGATCACCTACTATATATCAGGCATCCTACGGGGCACTTTTTGTTGTCAGTGCCGTCAAGTCGATTCCAGCTCCTGGTGATCCTGCGTACAGCAGAGCAGAACCCCGCCTGGTCTTTTTGCGCCATCCTCTCACCTTCTGGCACTGTTATCAGACAAGGCTCTGCTGCTACTCAAAGGGTTTTCATGGCCAATTTTTTTGGAAATAGGTGGCCAGGTCCTTCTTCCTAGTCTGTCTAGTTTGGAAGTTCCACTGAAACCTGTCCACCATGGGTGACCCTGCTTATATTTGAAATACCTGTGTCATAGCTTTCAGCATGACAGCAACACAGTCGCCACAGTATGACAACTGACAGAGGGGTGGTGTGGTTCCCTGACTGAGAAATGAACGCAAGCTGCAGCAATGAGAGCGCTGAATCTGAACCATTAGTCCACTAAGGCTAGCTACTGGGCACTTTACGTACACCGTATTTCTCACTAAAACTGTTCCAGAAACACTTTGTCATCCACTTTATAGATAACAAACTATAACTTTCTTAACTTCATACAACAATTAAGTAGCAGAACTGGGATTTGAATCTAAGTGTGGCTGATTTCAAAAGCTTATAACTTCTAGAAGTTGAATGAGATAGTGCTTTGGAGCTGGGGTTCAAATTCTGGCTCGACCACATTCCTAGCAGTATGCTTTCAAATCTTTGTCTAATTTGAGCTCATAATATCTATTATAAAGATTTTTAATCTCTCCCTTTTTTTTTTTGAGGAAGATTTGCCCCGAGCCAACATCTGCTGCCAATCACCCTCTTTTTGCTGAGGAAGACTGGCCCTGAGGTAACATCCATGCCCATCTTCCTCTACTTTATATATGGGACGCCTACCAGAGCATGCCTTGCCAAGCGGTGCCATGTTCGCACCCGGGATCCGAACCAGCGAACCCCAGGCCGCTGAAGCAGAATGTGCGAACTTAACCACTGCACCACCGGGCTGGCCCCTCTCCCTTTTTTGAAATGAGTACATAATCTGAGATTAAGAAATTTGTTCAAGATCACAAAGCAAGTGACAAACTGTCAGTTTATCTATGTCTTATTAGACACAGATCTAATAACTTATTTATCACTTACCAGTTAGTGAGAGGCAGTATGATGTAGGGGTTAAAAGCAGAAAGTCTGGAAATCAACTGCTTAGGTCTGAAACCTGGCTTCAGAATTTGCTAGCTGTGTGACCCTGATCAAGTTATTTAATGTCTCTGTGCCTCAGCTTCCTCACCTGTTAAACAGGATAATATCAGTATCTCCAGGTAGAGTTATATTGAGTATCAAATGAGTCAATAAATGTAAACTGCTTAGAAAAATTTCTGGCTTACTCTAAGTTTTCAACGTTAGCTATTTCTCTTTGCTCTCAGTAGTAAACAGTATCTTTAAAGTCCAACCTACACTATTTCAAATTCACTTCCTTGCAATATAGAGTACAAGTCAAATTAGGTTTAAATTCTAGCTACACCACTTACCAACTGTATAACTTTGGGCTGGTTAATCTCTCTAGCCTGCAGTTTCCTCATTTAAACAAAACAAAAAAGAGGATAATAATAGTATCACCTCAAAGCTTTGTTGTAAGGATTAAAAAGGAATAATGCATGCAAAGTGCTCAATATAGCACCTGGCACATAGCAAGACTTCAATAAATGCTATTATTAGTCTTTTTCCTCATCTAAAGTATACAGATAGACTCTGGAGGCAGGGGAGCCACAAACGCCCTGAAATTGGGTACAAAATTTTGGAGGTATGTATATAAGTATTTTTTCTTGGGAATGCGATTCATGGATATCAGATATTCAAAGGAGTCTGTAACCCCAAAATAATTCAGAATTGCTGCCCTAAAGCCCACAGATTACTGAAAACCAGAGGTCACTAAATGAGTAAAAAAAACCTACAGTTGAATATACCAGAAATAATCAGTTTAAATCACACGAGTATATTATTTCACCTAGAATGTAACGAATGAATTTGACTCAATAACAAAAAAGAGAACATATTATGCAACAAGTCCTTTCAAAGAACAGAAGCTGAAAAATTTTTAAAAAGTAAGATGTGGCAGGGGCTGGCCCTGTGGCCGAGTGGTTAAGTTCGCGCGCTCCGCTGCAGGCGGCCCAGTGTTTCGTTGGTTCGAATCCTGGGCGCGGACATGCCACTGCTCATTAAACCACGCTGAGGCAGCATCCCACATGCCACAACTAGAAGGACACACAACAAAGAATATACAACTATGTACTGGGGGACTTTGGGGAGAAAAAGGAAAAAATAAAATCTTTAAAAAAATAAAAAATAAAAATAAATAAAAATAAAAAAATAAAAAGTAAGATGTGGCAGAAGGAGAGAACAGAAAGACCAAAATTTAGTGAAAAGAATATGACAGCCTCTTTGGGTCACGTTTCCCATTGTCTTCATCAAGAACATCTGGCACAAAGAAAAACAATACAGAGAATAAAGGTAATTCATAGATCCAATTGCAGTTCAGAAAAAAAAAAATTCACGTCAGCATTAGTTATTCTTCCCCTGGGGGAAAAAGAACAATACATGATCCAAAGAGCCCAATAACATAAGCCAATTTACCTGGTCCCCATAGTCATGACAGACTGAGATAATTAGGAGACAGGTGGCAAGCTCCTCCTTCCTACTCCACCTCAGTGGGAAAAGGCTGGGAGACATTTGAGGAAACTTGGTATATCCAATGTGAAATTTTTCCCATCAAGGAATTAGGGTTTAGAAGAGGGAAAGAACTCAACTGCTTTCTCACCTGTCTAGGATGAGAGTAAATATGTATCTGGTTTTTAGCCTCAAGAGTTCAGGTACTATTTCCCATCAATAAAAAGATCTGACATAAGGGACTGATGAGACTAACATTTACTGAGTGTCTACCATGTACCAGACCCCTTAGTTTAGCAATTTTATTTAATCCTTCACAATAATCTTCTGTTAGATAGAGATTACTATCCTCAACTTACAGATAAGGAAACTGAGGCTTTTAGAAGTTAATTAACTTGATGAAGGTCACCCACCTAATAAATAGTAGAGGTGGGATATGCGTCCAGATTCTTCTGATTCTAAAGATCTTTTTTCTTCTATTTCAACCTACCCTCCCAAGTTATGTGAGCAGCTGTGAAAAAAAACATTTTGTAAAAATATATCTATACCTGGTATTCATCTGGGGCCCTGCAAGAGGATACATAGGCTCCATGATCGTTGCTGAATGATTTATTCAATTTCAAATGCTGAGTAACCTAAAGAAGTAAAGAGTGATATTACCAATGAGTGATAAAAACAAGAACATGATTTAACCACATATTAACAAAATTATAGGCAAAATTAGGTTACTTATATGAAGCATCTTCATCTACAGATTAAGATAAAATGGTTGTGGATTCTGATCATTTTCATATTTTGTAGTCATTCAACCTATAAATTAATGTTAATATTTATTCTAGGCAGAAAAACCTACCAATATCTCTATTCATTAAGGAAAGCACAGATTCTGTCTCAAGATTCTTGTATCAACTTAGTGAGCTGGGTAGGACAGGTAGTATTTAATATATTTGATTTGGATCAAAAGCCTCATAATATTCAGAAAACCATGAAGCAGCAGACAGGAACAATTTGGGCTAGATATTTATTGGGTCTATAATGAAGTCAATGAATCTTCAATCTTGTGGAGATGGAACACAAATCTTTCATCCCCACAAACTAACTTGTATCAGCGCAAAATCAGTGGCCTTTTTTTGGCTCCACCTACCCTCTCTGGGTACTCTCATCCACTCCCATTGCTTCCACACCCATCTGTATACAGCAAACTTTCAGCTTCCACCTCTCTTCTGAGTTTCAAACTCATATTTCTAATTGTTCATTGGACATCTCCACCTAAATATTATCACGGCAAAATGCAGACCTCATAGTCCTTCCTTTACAGTTCAGTATTTCCTATATTCTTTTCTTAGCCCTGTCCATTCTATTTCAATTCTAGCAAAAAGGAAGTGTCTGAAGCAAAGTGAGGAAGGAAAGAGTTACTAATGCAGGTGCAGAAGTCACTCAGAAGAGATTTTCTAGATAGAGTCAGAGGCTGACAATATTTACAAGAACAAAATCCTATTGAAAGTGCCCTTGTAAGGCTGACTACAAAGTCCCTCTTGGAGATACATGGACTTCATGCAGCTTCTATGGAATGCAAGTTTTAAATTCTAAAGCCCTTCTACGTGACTTAGTTGTCATGGATAACAGTATTCAAAATTGATATCTGTAACTCGAGGAAGTATAAAAGTGCCATTTTTCTCCATTAAACATAAGTCTTAAAACTCCACATTTGCCTCCTCTTCTTTTATACATTAGGGAAAAGATAAGGTTGATCTCTTTCCCATTTTAAAACAATACACATGAGATAATTTATTCCGACAGTATCACACAAGCAATTAAAGCTAGTGAAACTAAAACCACAGACACCTATCGCCAGCCAAACATAGTCTCAGATAATGGCATCATGATTTATCAAATGGAAACCATCAAGTCATCCTCACTTCTCCTTCCGCCCTCCTCCTCCATATAAATTCTGTCTTCCCATCTCCGCCACATTAGTTCCTGACTTCATCAACCACATTTACTGAAAAGTCCCCCACGGCGCTGCTAGAAGGGCATTTCTATGCAAATCTGATCAAATTATTCTCCTGCTTAAAAAGCTCCTCTTTAAAAACAGAATAAAGGACCTTCACAATCTGGCCCCAACCTATTATTCCAAACTTGTCCCTCATCCACTCACCCTACATCCCAATCAACCTGAACAACTCGCAGCTCCCGAGTGTGAGTGTCTCGGCACAGGCTGTCTGCCTGACTTGGAAGGCCCTAGTGATCCCCCCGACCACCACCTCTCACGACCCAACTCGAACCTCACTTCCTCATGAATCTATCTCCCAGACACCACGGGGACGTTACTGCCGCCTGTGTTCACACACACGGCATTTTCACACTTCCCTGTTTAGCATTACTTCCAGCAGATGTCCAGCATTGACTGATCCCTTACTACGGAGCTGCGTGAGCTAGAAAACGAGAGGGAAGAAGATGGAGCAAACCGGGCTTCAGTCCCTAAAAAATTCTCACAGTAGAAACAACTTCAAACGGCACGTTCCCGACCGCAAACCTCTCTCACACACCTAAGGACAAACGATGGCGAAGGACTTCGCGGTCGGCCTATTTCAGTCCTCCCACTAGCTCCCGTTCATGGCGTCGGCCCAGGCTCCAGGAGGGCCCACCCACCACCGGGCCCTGAGTGTCGCACCGGCCAGCCCCCGCCCCGCTGCCGCCCTTCAGGCGAACCCGGCGCACAAAGCCACACTCACTGCAGCCTCTGCCGAGCCGGAGTCTGTTTGTTGGGCCGGAACAGACGTCGGCTCCAAGGAGCGCCTCCGCCGACCCCGCCCCGCCTCCGGGACGTTGGGGTCGCGGGAAGCGAGGCGCCAAACACAAGCCGTGAAACCGAACCCCGCGCCGCGTCCGCTGACTGGTCGGTATCCCGACCCGTCAGGGAGCAGGGGCGGTGCCGGAGGCGTCACGCACGGTAGCCGTGACGTGATGGTGCGCCAGCCAATCAGCGCTCCCCACTGGTCCCGCGCTCGACCAATCCCAAGCCTCCTTGGAGAACTGAGGGCGCCACCGGAGCTCAGGTATCAGGATCCGGAGGATTTAAACACTTAGTGTTCGTCAACGGTTAAGTTCCGGAGTGGGGCGGGCCTTGCGCGCACGCAGTGAAAAGCCCGGCCTGGCGGCCGGAAGCGCTCGCTTCCGTGATCGTTGCTCGGCGACTAGAAGCGGACTAAATTTGAAAGGACAAAAGAGGGCAAGTTAGATTTCTTCCGGTTTCTTTCCTAAGAAGCATCCCCTCCTCTCAATAACATAAATTAAAAAAAAAAAGAATACACTTCCTGTTGAGCAGAAAAGAACTTGACAAATTTATAAACCGTTTGTGCTTACTTTGCAGCTGATTGGCAAGTTCTTTCTGTAGGGAGATCCAAGTGACAAACCTCAATGGCTGCCATGGGTTACATTTAGTGCAGAGGCCCTTGGGTGTAAGCTTCTTCACATCTTCGAGCAAGGAGGTCAGTTTGTGCCGAGCAGAGTGAGTGAGAAGAATATTTAGAGTTTAAAGTGAAGGAGATGTTGGTAGACCACATAGGACCTTGTACGCCATGGTAAAGACTCGGCTGAACTCTTGAGTTAGAGAGCTATTGGGAGGTTTTTAATTGGGGACTGACTAGATATAATTTTAGGTTTTAAAAGGATCGCTGTGGTTGTTACATTGAAAATAAACTATAGGGGGCAAGGGCAGAAGCAAGGATACCGGTTAGAAGGCTGCTACTATAACCTTGGGGAGAGATAAATGGCGGCTTGAACCAGAATGGTACAATGGAGGTGGTGAGAGGTTGTTGGATTCTGAATATATTCTGAAGGTAGAATCAACAGGATTTGACTACAGATAAAATTTATGATATAGAAAAAAGGAACCCTGCGTGGGCCCCTCATGATTTATGGTTTTCTTTAGAACTACTTTAAGATATCTGAAAGAGATACGTAAGATGATGTGAATTAGACAAAAAGGAAGGGGAGAGCGTAACACATAACTCCCCACTCCTTAGGTGTGGGTTAGGCGTAGTGATGTCCCTCGAAAGTGTACAGTATGGAAAGAAGGAGGAGAAAGAGTAACTACAGTGGAGAAACCTGACCAATGTTACTTCAGCCGGGTGATCTAGGCCAACATTGAGTCATAAGTCATGTTGACAGTATGTACACTTGAAATGCTGTGATGAAAATGGCACTTTACCTCTGTGGTCTTCCTTTCAGTAACTTATAACCCCAGTCTTACCCTGAGAAAAACATCAGACAAATTCCAATAGAGGGCAATCCGATAAAATACCTGACCAGTACTCCTCAAAACTGTCAAGGTTATCAAAAACAAGGAAAGTTTGAGAAACTAGCCAAGAGGAGCCTAAAGAGATGTAACAAATAAATGTATTGTGGTATCATGGAGGGGATCATGGACCCAAAAAAAATGATACTAGGTTAAAAACTAAGAAAATCTAAATAAACTGTGGACTTTAATTGATAATAACGTACCAATATTGGTTTGTTAATTGTAACAAATGTACCATACTAAATATAAGATGTTAATAATAGGAGAAACTAAGTGTGGGGTATGTGGGAACTCTGTACTGTGTTCTCAATTTTTCTGTAAATATATTTCTAAAAAATAAAGTCTGTTACAAAGAAAAAAGGAAGGGGCAAGAGAAGAGTTGAAATATGCCAATTTTTTGAACAACAATAAAGTAAAATGGCTTCTTTTTTGCTTAATAATAACTCAAATACAAAAACAGGCTTCAATTAAACATTTTATTACCGCTGGACTTCTAAGCAGGATATACATTTAATGCTATACATAGAGTCGATACTTTTTGAATTGAATGAAGAGAAAAATAATCTTCATTTTAGGATTAGAATGACTCAGCCTCATATTTAGTACAGCTTGGAGGTGCCTAAAGGGCTTATTCCCTAGATATTAAAAAAATTTTTGAATTATGGTATAAGGTAACAAGCACTGGCTTTGGGGATCTGGCCCCAATTCTGCCAATTAATCTAAGATTGATTTTCCTCTTTTGCATATTGTATATTAACATCAAAAAGAGTTAATGCATAATGAGGGTGAAAGTTAATTAGAAGGCTGCCCATATGTTATTATTAGTACAGGTGTACTGACAATTGACAGTGTTAATAAATGAGCAACACATTGCCATGCATTCATAGAGATTAAGGGAACTGATCTGTTAAATTAGAAAGAGAATGAGCTTAGTGAAATAAAATCTATAAATGCTATGCCAAGGACCTACTACACAGTAAGCTTTGTGCTAGATGGTATGGGGACTTGGAAGGACGTGACAAGCATAGAACAAGGAAGGCACAATTTTATAGTTGGGGTAATAAGAGATAATTATCCAAAGCAAATACGAATTATTGTTAGATTGCACGCAAGTTTAAATAGGCTGAATATATACCATGCTATTCTTTGATCCCTGTTTAAATATATTTATGTCATTTCAGGACACTGTGGAATTGCCATGGCTGTTGGCCTCTACAGAGAAAAGCTACCAGTCTTATTTTCTTATTTTTCAAATTTGCAAGAGCTTTAATTTGCTTCACAGAGAACCATTTCCAGTGTGCCATACTTTAAAAAAATGTATGAATTTGTTGCACAAACAATGCTACAACAAGAAAAATATTGTAAAGGGAAAAATTCATCCAAAATTCTACAGCCTAACATGTCAATTGTTTTCATTTTTCCTTGTGCCCTTTCACTCCCTGTCCACATGACATGGTCTTTATGATTAGACCTGGTAAATGTTCAGTGTTATAAACCCTGCTGTGCCTGCTAATAGGCTGGCTGTGGGAATTAAAGAGCTATTGTTATCACCAGGAACAGGGAAGTTGGAATCAGTTATCAGTTCTGTTATTTATTTACTAAATTTCTCCAAACACCCAACTTTCCCTTTCTCTATTTATACTCCTGAGCTAAGCTGGACTACTGCTTTTTAAAAACAACTACAGCTTCACTTTTAAGGAACATATTTTTAAGGGGCATTGCCACTCTGTCAGTTTATGCAAAATTCCTTTGAGATGAACCTCTTGGGAGAGGTAACAACAATGTGTGTCATCACGTTGATTTACTTTATTTTTTTGAAGCTTGGCTTGTTTGGAATGAAGACAAGAATGATCAAATAACAAACACTGGTAAATTCTCTGAAAGTATTTGCTAATCTGAGTTAATGTACCATCATCCTGATTTGCATTCAAGAAAACCATAGGTATAACCAACCTACCTACACTTGCAAAGTTAATAAGCAAAGACACTCTAAGACCTGCCAAAGACAATCTCCTTTCTCAGGTTAGCCTGCCATTCTACAGTGTGGACCTGACTGAGCTTGACTGACAAAGTCACTCCTGGAAGCGTAGGTTTATTGTCTGTTGCCAGATTTGGCACATCAGCTTCTTAAAGGCCATGTTTCCTTTAACTAATGCTCTCGGAATCTTTGATAAAAGGTCCTTTGATAAAGTGTTATGGCAATAACCATGCAAATCTGAATAGCAGGAATCTTCATTTTAGAAACTCCATCAAGCATCAGGTTATGTAATGAGCTTAGCATCCCTCTAGGAAATAAATCACAATATAATAGATGGCTATGAAGGTCTGAATGCAAAGCATATGGCCTGCCACCCACCCCCCTATGCCATCCACATGCTGTGTCTTTGTTCCATCATCCAGACTGATCCTAGTAACAAGTTCCTAGCTAAATATACTCAAGGGAGGTATCTCTGATAGGGAAATAGCTGCCAGACCATTGAAGATACAAGTTGAGTGGCAGAAACAAAGTCATATAGTCTAAATCTTCCAAGAACCTTAAGAGAGTGAATTATGTTGTAACAGTGGTACACCATGCTGCTCAAAGAGGAATCAGACCTAGTCCCTTCCTTCAGGGAGCTCTAAATCTAGTGTGGATTCACAGTACACCACAATGCTACAACAGACATAAACAAGACCTTACCCCTTCCGGTAAGGGGGAAGGATGTAGAAGCATAAAAGAGGGACACCTAACCCTGTCTTGGAAATAGGGAGCTTCCTAGAGAAGGTAAAATCTGGATTGAATACTGAAAAATGAATAGCACATAGCCAACAAAGAGGCTTGGTCAAGAAAGTGAAAAAGAAAGTATGGGAACAGGAAATTCCTTTCAAATTGACCTTTGAAAGCTCAATTATGATAAATAGGACAGATAAATGATGACAAGACTCTATTTCTTAAGCCCTTAGAAAGTGCACGAGAACATAGCTATAGGCTGGGAATAGTATCCATGTGCTGAATATATGCCCAAAAGACCTACTGTGCTTGGTGATAAATAAACACATACAGGTAGAAGTGGATTTTGAGGATAGCTCTTACTATATAGCTTTCTGAGATCAGTCTTCTCATCTGTGATAGAACCCACTTTAAAGGGATTTTGTGAGCATGCAACTTTTTTTTTTTTTTTTGAGGAAGATTAGCCCTGAGCTAACATCTGCTGCCAATCCTCCTCTTTTTGCTGAGGAAGATGGGCCCTGAGCTGCCAGACCATTGAAGATACAAGTCAATGTCAGCCATGTCAGCCCCCAGGATCCAAACTGGCAAACCCTGGGCTGCCAAAGCAGAACGTGCAAACTTAACTGCTACACCACCAGCCAGCCCAGCATGGAACTTTTTATCACATAAGGAGGTCAGTACCGTATAGAAAGAATGCAGATTTTGAAGCCATAAACACTGAGTTTGAATTTGACTTTGCTATCTACTGCCTATGTGCGCTTGAACAAAGTACTTCCACTTCCTGGCTCTGTTTCTCCATCTGTGAAATGACAGTACTAACTTCACAGCATTATAAAGATTTTGTAAGGCGAGGCTGATGTTTAGCTAACACATACAAGTTGGTATATAGCTATTCCCCTGAGCACTTTGAATGCCCTCTACCCCTCTCCTGGGACACTGAGGACCTCCCTGTGATCCAGCAATTAGAGGACTGATGTCCAGCATAGCAAATCTTGGCACAGAAATCTCTAGAGATATTCTGATTGTACTGATTATTAAGAAATTTGAATATTATCCGAAAAATAAGTAATGTAAGTGAAATGCTTGGCTTATAGTGGATATTCAATAGATATTGATCAATTTTATTTAATTTATGGAGTCAATCTATGGTTTTAGATAGGGAATGGCTGTCTACTGGGTGACATCTATTTATTCAATATATACTTACTGTGGCATTGAAGGTCTGGTTGTCTGCATCTAGGTGGAACTCATTGCCTCCCTGCCACCTCCAAGGAGTAAGAACACTGATAGGAGGCTAAGATGAAATGAAGTCTTTGGGAACAAATCAGGACCAAGGTGCTAAGAGATCGATTTTTCACCATGGACAAGCAGAGGGGTTAAATGTTCAAGCATCAGAGTAGCATGGTGTCTTTTATGAATCCTAGCTTCCTTGGCTTGGCTCCATGCCACTGCCCGGCGTGGTAAGATAGGTCTTTTGGAAAAATCCTTCCACGTGTCTCCTCTCTCTACTCGCAGCACTATTCACACTGAAAACTTCTGGTCACCAAATGTGTGTGGGCGAAGGGGTTCCCACACCAAGCATTTCTTGTTGTTGTAAGCCATTAAGTTTGGGGGTTGATTTGTTATATAGCAATACATAAATGGAACAGGCCTAAAGAGCCAACAAATAATAAATTGTGCTTTTGCCTAGGCTTGTTCTTCCTGGAAATAACTCCCTGGAAAACCCTTGGCAGAGATGGGTATCTGGCTTTCACTTTTTTATATCTTTCCCTACTAGTATTTTCCTTAGCTGCCTAGCGTGGTTGGGAGGAGATGGGCAAGGCACAGGATAATAAATACTCAACTTACTGTAGTCATAGTTCTCCAGGGAGATGTAGAGAGGAAAGTCCCTACATATTGCTCTAAGTAGGTATACTATGAAGTTTGGGACCCAGCCTCCTGTGTGGAATCCTTGGTTCTGGTGGACGCTATCATTGGAGCAAGAAAGACTATGTTTTTGTCTTTGGCCTCAGGCCTTCACTAAAAGCATGAGAATAGCTTCTTAGACTCTTTTTCCATGGAACTTACACCCTTAACATCTTTCAACTGTGGCAGTTATGCCAGAAGAGATACAGAAAAATCAGTTAAGACAACACGCACAAAGGAAAAGAAGGTACATTTGCTTCAATATGGCCCTTTTTGTACTCCCATTACCTTTTAGTAATATGACCAGTGGTTCTGGTTTTCAGCTGACATATGTCCTAGTTCCTCCTCCCTGGAAGGTGCAAAGTTTTGAGCCTTCTTCTGAACTTGGATTGGATTTCTAATGCCAGGCATTCTGCCAGGTCAGGGGTCAGCAAACTATAGCCTGTGAGCACCTGTTTCGCTATAGCCTACAAGCTAAGAATGGCTTTTGCATTTTTAAATGGATGAATGAAATAAAAGAAAGAATAATATTTTGGGATATGTGCAAATTATATTAAATTCAAATTTCAGTGTTCATAAAAATGTTTTATTAGTACATAACCACACTCATTTGTTTACGTATTGTCTGAGGCTGCTTTTGTACTACAAGGGTAAAGTTGACTAGTTGCAACAGAGATGGTATGGCCCACAAAACCTAAATGACAACTTTTGGCTTCTCTTTCATCTGCAAAATGAGTGTAATAGTAACATCTATGTCACCAGGTCAATGACATAGTAGCTATGATAGGGCTCAATAAACAATCAAAAAGGGGAATATTTTGAAGCAATATGAAAAATAAGTTATTAATAATAAGATTTCTCCAGCAGTAATAATCTGAGACATTCTGTTTCTTCCTCCATGGTGGGAAGGAAAATGTAGAAATTGTGGGAAGGAAGGAAGTAGGAACTGAAGGGAGAAGAGATAAGAGAGGCAAAGAAAGAGAGTGGGGAGAAGGACAGGAAAAGAGAAGTAGATGGGGAGAAGGAGAGGAAGTTAGAAATGGGAAAAGAAGGGGACAGTTGGAAATAAGTAAAAATAAAAAGAAGGGCGGGAAAGAGAGAGATAGGGAGGAGGTGGGAAATACCGCTCAGGAAGAGGAAAGGAAGGAAAGGAGTGGTACAGGGAAAAGGAGGCGGGGCACACAGGACAGAGGCTAAACCACCATCCTCTCCTCCTGTTTATCATTTCTCAACCTTCCTGTCACTCAACTCTCAACAACTTAGTTCCTCTCTGGTAGTCTCTCTCTTCACACCAATACTATCTCACTTAAACTTCTACTTGAATGATAACTCTAACACCCTGGCCTCTCAGTTCTAACAACAGGGCATGTAATCTGCCTCAGCCTTCCATTCACCTTCTCTCACCCTGCAGGGGCTCACCTTGGACCTTGGCATCACTAGAAACTCACAAGTTCTGAAATCTCAATTTCAAATATCCCACCCAGACCACCAGCATCTGTACTGCCAAGTATCCCACTGCAACCATTCTTCAACATCAATGCTTCTAACACCTTGGCCCCTTTCCCAGCTCCCTTCCACATCCTCACTCTCAGCCCTCATATGCCATAATTTACTTTCTATACGGTTTTGATTCTACCTACATTATCATAAACATTCTCTTGCAAACACCCTCTTGGCCTTCTCTCCCTCTGTTGCATTTGCTTAGCAAAATTTCAAGCCTGTATGAACTCAACAATTTGTCTTCTCCCTGCCTGCACCTGAACAAACATCTTCGATTATTTTACATTCATGATCTCAAATATGAAATGAGCTCTTAATATTGTTCAGAAGTCCTACTGATTAGTTTTCTTTAGAAAACCATTTCCACTCTCAAAGATGTCTATTTCATAAATTCTCTCTCCTCAAACATCCTACTCCACTATCTTTACCCTCAGCTGATGTTGCCTTTTCTTTGCTGAGAAAATAATCAGACAGGAACCCTTCCTATCTTCAAACTTTCCTGCAACTGTACCCTGCTTGCAACTCCTATTATAAATGAACTTGTTCATTTCTAAGAACTTTTAAGTCATCTAAGGCCCTCCATGTGCCCTTTGGAACACATCTAATTCTTCTTCTCAAGGAGTTACCTTTCTCCCTTTCTATGAAATTATTCCTAGTAGCTTAACTACAAGCTCTAGTACAGCATTGCCCAATAGAACTTTTTGTCACGATGGAAATGTTTTGTACGTGTACAGTCCAATACAATTGCTATTAGCCACATGTGACTTTTGAGCACTTGAAATGTGGTTAGTGTGACTGAGGAACTGAATTTTTAATTGTATTTAATATAATTAATTTAAATAGCCACATGTGGCTAATGATAGCGTGGCTCCTATTGAAACCAGTAAACAGCCATTGATGACTAGGTAGCTAGCAACTAAAGTTTTTTTTTGTTTGTTTGTTTTTTGCAACTGCTGATTATAGCTTTTAGTTGTTCACCTGCCCATTGTTAACTGCGCTGTTTAGGCAATATGCTCCCTCAAGACTCCTGCTAAGTTCCTATAGATAACATCTCTCCGGAGCCTGGATCAGCATGATAATGGGTGTTCTAGCTGTTTTTCAGGAATTAGGACCCCCTTGTCCAGTTCAGGCCAGTTGAGACCAACAACCCATCAACTGGGCCCACGCAGATATGGGATAAGTGACATTTTGATGTCAAGAAGCTAAGAACTCCACCCTCAGATCATGCTAACGCCACCATTTTGTGAACATGCATCCTATGAAAAGGCACGAAGTTTGACTCCGCTTGTGCAGATCATCAATTACCTCACCTCTCCTCAATTCCAATTACCTATCTCCATACTGCAAACCCTTACCCCATAAATATCCCTGAGCCCCCATTTTCGGGGAAGTGGATTTGAGATTCATTCTCCCACTTCCTCACTTGGCTGCCTTGTGATTAAAACCGTCTCTCTGCTGCAATTTTGTAGTCTCGGTGTTTGGCTTTCCGGGCCAGGGGCGACTTCGGTAACACTATCTCTCATCCTACATAAACTTTGCCTTGACCCTTTATTCTATTATTTTCATTTCCTCATCCCCTTTCAATCCAGTTTCAGATTAAATACAGTGTGTGATCTGCTTTGGACAAAACTGTAGACTTTCTATGTCAAAAGTCAGCCTGTTGCCAAATCCAATTTATCTGTACCCTCTGCTTTTTTTTTTTTTTAAAGATTTTATTTTTTCCTTTTTCTCCCCAAAGCCCCCCGGTACATAGTTGTGTATTCTTCGTTGTGGGTTCTTCTAGTTGTGGCATGTGGGACGCTGCCTCAGCGTGGTCCGACGAGCAGTGGCATGTCTGCGCCCAGGATTCGAACCAACGAAACACTGGGCCGCCTGCAGCGGAGCGCGCGAACCCAACCACTCGGCCACGGGGCCAGCCCCTGTACCCTCTGCTTTTAACACAACGTTCACCACTAGGTCACCACAACCCCACCCCAAACAGTCTCCTTTCTCTGCTGGAATGCCACATTCTCCTGGTTTTCCTCCTATCTTTCTGGCTCTTCCTTCTCAGGCTCGTCCTCCTCTCCCACTTTTAAAGATCTGTGTTCACCAAGGCTCATTCCTTGGACTCCTTTTCTTCTCCCACAAGATTCTTCTCTCAAGCAGGGTGCAGGGGAATAGAGTTATGGTTAAAGGACTTCCCACTGTAATAACAATATAATCCAAACTCCTTGCCACAAGCAAAAGGCCCAAAGGACCTACCAGGGGCCTAACTCTCCCACCTTCCGTCCTCTCCCTCATTCATACAGCTCTGGTCTCACTGGTATTCTCTAACACAAGCCTCTTTCGAGCTTTTGCACATGCTTTTCTCTTTTTGTAGGACACTCTATCCCAGTCTTGATTTAAGTGTCACTACTTCAGAGGCCTTCTCTGACTACCTTTCCCAAATTACATTCATCCTTTGTTATTCCTCCATTGTTTTTCCTTCAAAGTCCTATAGCCATTTGTATTTATTTATTTATTGGTGCGTTGACTTGGTCAGGTCGGCTGTCTCCCCATTGGAATTTAAACTCCTTGAGAGGGGAGACAATGGGTTTTACTCTCCCATGTGTCAACGTCTCAGACTCCAGCACAGGCTTGACACCACGAGGCGGAGACTGAACGAATGAATGACCCAGTGGACGGGCGAGCAGCCGAGGGGGCGCTAACCGGCACGGGGACCAGAAGCGCAGCCGCCGAGCGAAGGCGGAAGCCCCGCCCCTTCCGGCCGCGGCGCGGACGCCTAGGCAGCCACGGCGGCGGGGCCGCGGCGGGCGCCGGCTCGGCCCGCCCCCTTCTCCGCGCCCCGCCCCGCGCCTCCGCCGGCCCGGCCGCTGTCAGCTCCCTCAGCGTACGGCCGAGACGCGGTGTATGCGGAGCCTCTGCGCCCGCCGGCTGCTTCACGTCCTGGGCCTTCGCTTCCCGCTGCCCACCCGCCGGCCGCTGTTCCTCTGCCCTCGCCGCCTCATGAAGCCGCTGGTCGTGTTCGTCCTCGGCGGTCCCGGCGCCGGCAAGGGGACCCAGTGCGCCCGCATCGTCGAGGTGAGACCCGAGCAACTGGGGGGCTCCCTGGGCTTGACCGGACGCCAGGCCGGCCTGTCCCGCCGCGCCTGCCGGTCCGCGCCCCCTGAAGCCACCGGACTACAAGTCCCGGCGACCAAAGCGCCGCCTGCGTGGCGGTGGTCGAGGGTCCCCGGGCGCGTGGCATGTCGGGACTGGTAGTCCACGTCCGCCCGCCTTGGGGGCTCCCAGGATGGAAAGGACCGCTTGGGGTCGCTTTGTTCCCGCGCCCCTCTTTCGTTACATTTTGGGGACCAGGTTTGTCTCAAGATTGGGCTGGGAGAGGGATCCCGGGAGGGTCAGCCTCCGGGGACCCCCAGCTTACAGAGGGCAGTGGGTCGCTGGTTGTGGGATGGGAGAAGGCAGCAGGAGCGCGGGTTTAGGTTAGAAACCGTGTGCGCCCACAGCTGCCTGGAGCGGAGACCAGTTTTTCTACTCCTCCTCTTCCCTTGGGCCCTCGAAACTCCGACCCTCAACTAGTCTTTAGCTTAGAAAGGAGCCCCCAGGGGCAGGGTGTTCCTTTAGGTATTCTGCCCGTAGCACTTTCTGGCCCCGTCCACGGCAGTACCAGTTCTGAGGCTCAGCCGGTTCCTCTGGTTGGAAAAGCCACGGAGTGGTACGAGTTCAAGCTTCGACCTCTGTCGCCGCTGCCAACTCACGCTTTGTCCATCGCCAAGTCACTTCCTCTCTCGAGTCTCAGTGGCCCTCTGTAGAACATGAGGCTGTGCCCCCAGATTTAAACTCGATATGAAATACTTCCCAACCCTAAAATTGTGTTCTTTTTTTTTTTCTTCAATGCGTGGTAAGGTTACCAGTTAAGTTCCGTTAATTTTCGAACAGATGCGTGGTTAGCTGCAGTGACAGTGAGGAGAAGGGCTTATGGGAGAATCTGGGGAATGTTTGGGGGAGAAGGAAAACAAGATATCTAGAAGCAGAAGAGGCGACCAGTAGTGCTGTAAAACACACTGAAACGATCCCTGTGAAACTCAGTGACCAGCAAAAGTTTTGACCCAGAACTTCTAAAATAATTCCCTCCTCTGTCCCAGAATATGGCTTTTATTAGCTTTGGGCTTTTACTTCTCTCCTTTATGTTCATACAATCCACTGATGTCCTAGATTTTATTCTCTAAAGAGCATCCAGAAGAAGTTGGATGGTAACATCTACTTCAATTTGTGTTCTACAGCTAGTATTTATAATTATTGATCTTTTCTAGGAAAAAAAGTGAAACTACTTCAGCCAAAAAATACATAAATATTTTTCTCCTCATTTTTGATGGTTCTTTTCACATTTTAAAAGACAGGTGACAAGTGAATGATTTCAGGTTTTTGTTTTATATGTGAAATGACTCTTACATGTAAATAACATGATAGGGGAGGGAGAAAAGACTTGAGAGTCAGATATGGGTTCAAACCCTAACTATGCCATTTACTGTTTCTTTAGTCCCAGAGAAGTTGTTACTTTTAGCTTGCATGCCTCTGTAAAAAGGGAGAAATAATAGCTATCTAGTATGGTATTTGTGAATATTAAATGAGGTAAAATATCTGGCACACATAGATGCAAATAATATTTTTTCCATTTTAGACTGCCTGTTCTTAACTTGTGAGATTGGTTATTTTTACTTCGAAGTAGTATTACTTTGTAAAAATTGGTTTATGACTGTTATATTTGAATGCATTTAAATATTTTGTTTCTGAATCATAACATGGCTTCGAATGTCCGCACCCAAACTAGCAATACCCATATGACTCCACTGGATTAAAAATAATCTACATGTTCTAACTAGTGTTTATTCTTTACTCTGTTCAGTAATGGCTGATAATATTTTAAACCTGTTAATTATCAATAGTAAGATTTCCATGATGAGATATGTTCTATAACGTATTATCTATTCTTTAAGATTCAGCAATTATATGAGCTTAAACTGCTTCAAACTGTCATCTTTCATGAAAATAGTTGCTCTTGATTCCAGTTGCCATAAACATTACTAAGCTGATATTTACAAATGCCAAATATTTTATAATTTAGCAGTTGCTCTCCCCTAGCTGACTAAATAAACAATGGAATGTCTATGGTGAGTTAAGTCAGAGGTGTTTTTTCCTGTGAGTCTTGTATTTTCACTCAATATTTTATTTTACAGGTAAACATAAGCTGAATTCCAAAAGACTGTAATTTTTGGAACTCAGTTTTATTCTCTAGGAAAAAGTTATATAAATCAAGGTTAAATTCTGTAACTATCATGTCAGTGCTAATGTAGCTCACAGGGTACCTGAAATGTGGCTATAATAGAATGGTTTCTTTGGGAAAATTACATTGATTTCCAGCTCAGGCTGCCAGAAATACATCTTTGGGCCCTGGCTACAGAACCTGAGAATATCTGGCCCTCTGATGTCTTGGGACATTGCACTTAGCAGCAAGGGTGTAATTGGAAGGAAACTGGCACATTTTTATTTTCTGGAGGCGAATTCTCCCCTGCTGATTGCTCTCCCAGACCTTGAGGAAGAAAAGGCAAATGTGATACAATATCTTCTGAAAGTGTTGTGAACTGGGAAAGAAAGGTTTGAGGGAGGTTTTTGGGTTGATTTTTCCCCTTTAGTTGTACTGGTCTTTTTCAGTTTTATTTTCTAACTAATTGTTTCTAAATCTGTATCCTGTCATACTCAATTTGTTAGCCATTTTCTAAATCAGGGCAATCCGTTATTAGTTAAGTGCTCAGAGTGGAGTTATTATTGTGGAATAACCTTACTTATTACTAAAAAGTCATGGTGGGGGTACTGCATCATTTTTGAATTTTTTAAATTAAGCTTTATTTAGATTGCTTTGCCCAAGGAAAATTTATGGTACCGTAACCTAAACTTACTTTTCCAAATAACCACAATTTGGCATGTGTTAGCTGGAAGGGAGAGTTGAACCTCTTCTCTTAATGATGGTGAACATTTTGCTTATATAAGCAAATAAATTTTTATTTCCTTGAATAATAAACAAATTGTGCTGAGACTTCTATATCCATGCCAAATTACTTTCTGTAGCACCCAAAAAGCGTTCTTATCATCTGTCATAGCTTCCTCCAGGTCCTGTATGGATAACTCATACTTTGTATGGCCAATTGTGTCTCCTGTGCTTAGAAAGTTTTGGGTGATATTGACTTTAATCATGTAGAAATCAGAAACTTGATTTTATTTTTATCTTTGTGTCTCCAGTGTTGAATGTCGTGCCTGGCACATAGTAGGTGCTTAGGAATTCTTTGAATGAGTATGTTTAGAGGACGTTAGTTTGTCTTAGAGATGTAAAAAAAAATTTAATTTTGGTCCCCAGGGGGCGCCCAAGTAGCAGTTAGCTCTCCCAATTTTAGGACAGAAGGGTTTGAATGAGACTTAACTCTCTTTTACTCAAATTTCTTATGTAATACTTCTGTTTCCTTTCAGTGAATAAATGGTATGGTTGTGAAAATCTGCTGAGCATTCTAAAATTCCCAAGCTCTTGATTACAAATCCCCAAGGCAGATTACCACTCATAGAGGAAACTAGATAGAAAGATCCACTGGACATTAAGCTTGTCTAAGAGTAGGCCTTTCTCTCTCCTTTTGGTGGGATAGAGTGGAGTAAGACAGGTTTTTTTTAAAAAAGAAAGTTTAAATTATCTGTAAAAGAGATAGTCCACAGAATTCTTGACTCTTCTACGGCACCACCTTTTCGTTAAAGGTGGTTGTAACGTAGGATTTTTTTGGTTAAGAACTCAGAGGAGGGGAGAGTATATTCAGATATTACTGTCCTTACTTTTGAAAGCTTCCCCCCCTTTTTTTGCCTTTCTATTTTAAGTTACAAAAGTAATACATGCTTGTTGGGAAAAGTTAAATTTCCTCTAATCCTGAGGTCACTTGTATTAACTGTCTGGTATTAACTGCTTCTTCTCTTTCTCAATATTCTTACGAATAAAAATGTGAATATTTATCTTTTTTACCTCCAAATGGGATTATTCTATTTTCTACTGAATGTATCATGGATATCTTTTCAGGTCTTTACATATAGATTTAACTCATTCTTATTAGTAGCTGCAGACTATTCCATAATATAGATGTTCTGTAGTATGGTTGTATCATTCCTCTATTGAGGGACATTCAGGATAGTTTCCAGGAATTATTTTGCTATTGCCAACAGTGCTTCAGTAAACTTCCTTGTAAATATAACATTGCATATGGATCCTTTTATTTTTCTAAGTTTCCTAAAAGTAGGATTGCTGAGTCAGAGGATGTGTGCTTTTCTTTTGGTGAGGAAGATTGGCCCTGAGCCAGCATCCATTGCCAATCTTCCTCTTTTTGCTTGAGGAAGATTGTCCCTGAGCTAACATCTGTGGCAGTCTTCCTCTATTTTGTGTGTGGGACACTGCCACAGCATGGCTTGATGAGCCATATGTAGGTCCATGCCTGGGATCCGAACCTGTGAACCCTGGGCTACCAAAGCAGTGTGTGTGAACTTAACCACTACACCACCAGGCCTGGTCCATGCATTTTTAATTTTAATTGATAATTGTCAGATTATTTTTTAAAAACGTATTTATTACATTTCTATCAGTGGTATATAATTCTTTACCACCACTGGATGATTACCAGTCATTTTAATTTTTGCAGATTTGTAATTCAGTAATTTTTTTCACAACCGTCTTAGTCCAAACGAAATATCTAATAGTTATATTTATTAAGGTTTTCTGAATAAATTTCCCATTTTTTCCAAGAAGTCTATTAAGGTGAAATGGCATAATTACACTTTTTAAAAAAATTTCTCTGTACTTGTCATTTATTCAGAAAGCATTTTTAAGAGCTAGGCACTGTGACAGTTGCTGAGATGAATAAGGCACAGACCTTACTGTCAAACATTACAGTGAGTGGAGAGACAGAAGTTTATCAGTAACTACTACAGGCTAGAATGTGATAGAAAATACCAAATATACCGTTTAGATAAGGGACGTTTAAATTTCAGTCCAGTGCATCAGCGAAGTCTTCCCAGGGGAGGTGATATGTATGAACTCAGTTTTGAAGGACAGTAGGAAAGAAGCAGCTGGGAGATGTGGGGGAGTGGAGAACACTTAAGCAGAGTTACCCTTGTATAGGGCAATTGGAGGTATCATTTCCGAGAAAAGCGTAAGGAGCGTAAACCTATATGAGAGAGACTGACCCAGAAAACACTTCCTGAATGCAAACTGTGCTGTATGGGGGCGGGGATGTGGGGAATACAGGCTTCTAGGGGCTCTCAATTTGGAGTGGAGATAAACACTCACTAGAATTTTGTGAGACAAGATGGGAAAGATTTTGCAAATATTTAATATTTAAGTTTAACATTACATTGTCTTAAAACTGTTTATCTTTTAGTTTTGTCTCCCTAACTGGACTGTAATGTCTTCAAGGGAGAGACCCTGTCTTTCACTCCCTCGAAGGCATGGTGTTTGAACTACTCATCCTTCAGGTCTTAGCTTAGTAGCATTCTTAGTTCATGGTGCCCTTAGTGTCACAGTGGTTTTCTTCACAACCACCCTAGTCCAAAAGAAATATATAATAATTATATTTACTAAGTAATTATGATGCGGGGTCGGTGAGCCGAGGAGTCGAAAGAAAGATTTCTTAGACTCTCAAGATCTGGCAGTAGTGCTCTTTTTAGAGAATAGTGTGGAATAGCATGGGGACAGGACCCATGGGCAGTCAGAGCTTCTGCTGCCACCGCTTCTGCTGCCCCCGCTGGCATGGGGACAGGTCCCATGGGCAGGCAGAGCAGCTGCTGCTGCCCCTGCTGGCATGGGGACAGGACCCATGGGCAGGCAGAGCTGGTGTGTGGGGACAAGACCCACGGGCAGTCAGAGCTCCTGCTGCTGCCGCATGGGGACAGGACCCATGGGCAGGCAGAGCTCCTGCTGCTGCCGCTTCTGCTGCCCCCGCTGGCATGGGGACAGGGCCCATGGACAGGCAGAGCAGCTGCTGCTGTCCTGAGTTGAGGGTTAGGGCTAATTTTATAAGGCATGGGTACGTGACTTATTTTTACTGGAAAAAAAAAGAAAAGATGATGTAAAAAGTCATTAAATGATTTCAGTGCAGATGGGGTCTGGTTATTGTGCAGTCGTATAACTTTAGATAACGAATCTGGCCGTATAGATCGGCATGTAGGTGAGGATGCCCTGGGCTTCTCTCCCTGGGGCGGTCCTAATTCATACCATAAAAAAAGTCCACTGGGTCGTATAGTTTGGCATGTAGGCCAGGTCACCTTGGGCTTCTCTAGCTGGGGCAGCCTTATTCCACATCAATTAGATCCAAACAATGTTTAATAAGTATTTTCTAACAACTTAGTAACTGTGTGAAGAGATAGTACATATATGTTAAAAGAAAAAGTAGCAATTTTATTTCCACAATTACTTACTAATGGTGATGTGGGCTCGGTGAGTTGAGGAGTTGAAAGAAAGATTCCTTGGACTCGCAAGGTCTGGCAGTAGTGCTGTTTTATTCAGAGAATAGCATGGAGTAGCGTGGGGACAGGACCCATGGGCGGTAAAGAGCTGCAGCATGGGGACAGGACCCAGTGAAGGTGGGGTCTGGTTATTGGGTGGTCCTGTAACTTTGGATACGAATCAGGTCAGATCAGGTCAGGACATCCTATGCTTCCTGGAGAGTGATATAGATCAGCATGTAGGGCAGGACACCTTGGGCTTCTCTCCCTGGGGCAGCCTTGATCCTCCTCAATGGGATGTAAATGCCTGTTGGGCACTGAGCTTCTCATACCTCTGAATCAGATTGGACACGCCCATCCTCATTTCCTTTTCCACATTAATTTTCATGTGGTACTCGTTTTTATCACAGCAACCGCCCGCCAAAGAAGCAGTGTCACAAAGATATGTCTTTGAAAAGATTGTGCTGTGATCTAAAGTTGAAACTGTGAACTACCCTGAGCTGGTAGTTCACATGACATCTAACAGATATCCAGAATTGCTGTTTTCCTTAAAAATTTAAACCCAGAGCACTCTTGTGAATTCACTGCAGTGCTCCAGGGCACTTTGGCATAGAGTTTGGGAACCATGAGCTTAAATGTTATTTCCTTGGTGAGACTGGCCCTCACATGTTTAGACTAGGTCATATTTCTCTATTATATGCTTTCAGAGGGCTTTGCACCATCTGTCAGTTTGTCATTCTGTTGTCCTTTACGATAGTTACCAGTTTTTAATTCTCTTGGCCTTTATAACATTTATCAGTTTGTAATTCACCGTTATTTTTCTAATTATTTGATTGTCTCCCTTCAATATTGTGATTTAAACGAAACATATATTTGGTCATTCAGATGACCAAATCATATATATTTTGGTCGTCTTCCACAGTTCTTGACTTATAGCTCCAAAAACCTTTGGACTTTCCTGTGGTGAGTGACTAAGGTGTTTCTTTTTATGTTAATGAGGTGGCTTTTGGACCCCACCAAAAGAAGGGGCTGGTTACATGTAGAACCAACCATGTGATTAGAGGGTTGGAACTTTCAGCCTTACCCTACCCCGAGGAGGGAAGAGGAGGCTGGAGGTTGAATCACTCGCCAGTGGCCAATGATGTAATCAGTGAGGCTATGTAGTGAAACCTCCTTAAAAACTCCAGAGGGCAGGGTTCAGAGAGCTTCCGGGTTGATGAACACCTGGAGGTTTGGGGAGACAGGTGTGTCTGGAAGCTCTCTACCCTTTCCCTGTACCTTGCCCTATGCATCTCTTCCAGCTGGCTGTTCCTGTTATATCCTTTTACAATAAACCGGTGTTCTAGTAAGTAAAATGGTTCTCTGAGTTCTGTGAGCCATTCTAGCAAATTATTCGAACCTACGGAGAGGGGTTGTGGGAACCTTTCGTTTATAGCCAGTCCGTCAGAAGTACAGATAACAACGGAGACTTTCACCTGGCATCTGCAGTTGTGGGACTGAACCCTTAACCGGTGGAATCTGATGCTCTGTCTGGGTAGATAGTGCCAGAACCTAGTTGAATTCTTGCACACCTTGCTGGTATCTGAGAATTGTTTGTTGGTCTGTGTGTGTGTGTGTGTGTGTGTGTGTGTGTGTGAACTCCCCTCCCCCCCCCATGCTGGAATTGGGTCCAGAAACCCGAGAGACTTCCCCCATTAGACTGTAAGCTCCATAATGGTGAGAACCCTGGATTTCTAAATTTAGTCTCATAGCTGTAGTGTCTAGCAGGATGTCTCGCATAAATTGATGCTCAATGAATGTTTGTTAAGTAGATTTTGAAGCCAGTCAGACCTGGGTTCCTGCCCCTTGGTGAGTTATTTAAATTTTTGGCTCTTTAGTTTCTTCCACTGAAAATTTGAGATGTTAATCTATTTTACAGGATGATTGTGAGGATTAACCAAGAGAACCCATGTAATAAAGTATCTGGCACAGTGCCTAATACGTATTAGGTACTTTGTATATGTTAGCCCTCCCCCCGGACCTATTCTGTGCTTATCCATAAATAGTCAATGAAGGAAATGTCTTGAGCAGTGTAAGTAGCTCCACTTTGGTAGGCATTCTTAGTCATTAGACTGAAGAAAAATTGATTTGAAAGGACATTAATAAATATCAAAATGTCATACCTGTGTATTGTCTATTAGGCAATAAGTAAAGTTCAGATTCCAGAGTCAGACTGTCTGGGTTTGAATCTCACCCTGATGCCTACTGTGTCTGTGACCTTAGTTAAGTCATTTAATCTCTCCATGCCTCAGTTTCCTTATCTGTAAAATGGGAATAATAATTTATGGTATCTCCCTCACAGGGTGTTGTGAGGACTAAATGAGCTGGTATATCTAAAGTACTTATAGCAGTGCCTGGCACATGGTAAGTCCTATATAAATGTTAGTTATTATTTTTATTATCATCACTATCTTACTTTTTCTGTGTTAATTCTATCTCCCTCCCACCCCCTGCCACCTACTTTTGACTTGATTGAGACTTTTCCCCTTCGGATATATAACCTCCTATTTAGGAAGCTATACATTCTATTTTTAGCGGTAACCCTAGAAATTTTAAGCAAACATATTATTTAACTTAAGTCTAATATTAACGTTTTTATTCTCCCCCCCAAAAAATACAAATACCTTAAGACACTTAACTCTATTTTCCATGCTATTCTGTTTTTCAGGATTTTAATTCTATACTGACTTTTTTTGTTATCCCCACAAATGACATGTTAATGTTTTACAACACAGATGTAATGTTTAGAATAACTCACATGCATACCAGTTTCTTTATTCACCATTTACTTTTGCACTTCAGCTCTTCTGAGATCATTTTCCTCCTTCTTAAAGTATATCCTTTGGAAGTTTTTTTAATCAGTATGGACTTGTGGTTAGGAATTTTTGCTGTTTTCTCTGCATGGTGGGTTATTTCTTCCTAGTTCTGAGGGTGTCATCCTTTAGGGGTCCTGACTTTATGTGGGGCTCTTTGATCTGATCTCCAATCCTGTTTAGGCCTGTTTTTGTCTCTGTTCTCCACTCTGTGGCCCATTAAATCTCAGGCTGTAGTCATCAGTGATGTGGGGATGGGGAAAGTCCCCAGGGCAGCCAGAACTCAAGCACTCACTCACTCCTGGATTTGTTCTTTCACGATTTATCTAAATCTGAGTTACTCCTTTAATTTTCTGCCAGCCCAGTCATGCATTAAAAAAATATGTATATATATATAAATCAACTATGTGAGGGTACTGTGCCAGGAGGGGTTTCTCTGAATGTATGTATATATTCCACCCCCATCAAAATTAGACACCTCTACCTAAGTCTGCCCTAGCTTGAAGCCCCTCTTCAGTATTAGTTCTTCCCCTTATCCTTACTCCCTTTGAAATCAACTTGATTTACACCCTTTGGGTTAAAGTCTCAGTGACAATAATCGGTTAATCTAAACACCATGTTCCAGTTAAGATGCTAGTGGGAGAGGACCTCCCAAAGTCACATAGGAGTCCTGTATTTCAACAGTTGTCTTTCTGAATTGAAATTCAGAGCATTTCAGAAAAGTCGCTCTAGTAGTGGGACTTTTAGACCAGGTAAGAGGAGAAGGGTGGAGACGGGATAACCATCTTATTCTTTGTGTCGTGTTGGCTTGATTATGCTGACTCTTGTTAACCTCAAAGTTAATACTTTTATAGCCCAGTTGCCATATGAAAATGTGTTTACTCTAACATTTCAGTTGCTTTAACTTGACAAATCAAGAACATTTTTACAGACTAAACATGTGATAAGAGCATTTAGAACTTAATAGGGAACAGGTGTGACTGGACATACTGTTTGCCGACAGTTTTATGCTGCTTGGTGAACAATGCTAACAAAACATCACTTTGGTAAAGGAAAAAGCACAAGTTGTTACCTACCATTCTCAGAAACTTTCACTTTGAGGGCCTGGGTCCCATGAAAAATATATTCCATGCCTGGTTTCCATCAGTTTTCTCCAAAAGACCCATAATTTGGTTTCATTCATCATTAGGATATATCCTGTATCAATAAACAATTAAATATGCCCAACTTGGAGCCATACAAAAGCCTGCGTCCCTGCCCAATTTTTATTTTTTAAAGATTTTAGTTTTTCTTTTTCTCCCAAAGCCCCCCAGTACATAGTTGTGTATTTTTAGTTGTGGGGCCTTCTAGTTGTGGCATGTGGGATGCCGCCTCAACAAGGCCTGATGAGCAGTGCCATGTCCGCACCCAGAATTTGAACTGGTGAAAGCCTGGGCCGCCGAAGCAGAGTGCATGAACTTAACCACTTGGCCATGGGGCTGGCCCCACCCTGCCCACTTTCTATTTGGAACTTTCATAATGTATTAGTCATTGATGTTTGCTATCGGAAAGTATTATTTGTTTAATTTAACCTATAGGATTACCTTTATAATTTTGTATGGTGTAGGTCTATAGTAACATGAATTTCTGTTTTCTTGGTGTCTACTGAGAGTAGAGAGATAGCCCGGAAGATGTTTTGATTATGTAGTTGAGAATTGACTTAATGGTTAATTTAGGTCTTTAAATAGGGGAAAATTTTATTTGCTACTTATTTAATGATTATTGGGTGAGGCAAGTGGAATGTGGAAATAGTAATGATGTCAGAAGTGGAGAAAGGAAAGAATGAAGCAAATGAAGCAAAGGTAGTCCACAGCTGGCTGAAGAGTGGATTACATATGCCTGTTCTTTGTGTGTGGATAGAGTTCCTGATCTCATCTCCATGGTAGGATAGAACAAAATGATAAAGTCTGTCAACTTTGAGTCTCCTTTTTAATTTCCACCAGCTGATTCTGTTATTCAAAGGCCATAGTATCTTGAAGGCAAAAGACTGTATCTCCATGTCTGTCACCTGGAAATTACTCAGAGGCCCTATGTGGAATGGTAGAATCACTGAGAGTCAGAAGACCTGGGTTCAAGTGCCAGTTTCCTCTCCACTAACTGGCAAGTGAGCTTATCTCAATTTCTCCTCCCCCTAAAATGAGGGGTATGGAAGTAGGTGGTCTTGCCAGCCCTAAAACAGATCTGTATCCCAAGACTTCGGTGTTAGATAGCATGTGATCCAATATTATCACACTTAAGAGGCAAATTATCCAACCACTATGAATGTGCGTACCTTCTTTGCCGTTCTATGTTCTATGAATGGGAGCACCAAGGAATTGTATTTGATAAATTCCCACTGTATTTCATGTTTACGTAGAACTTCAGAGTGGTAACAAAGAATGTGTAAAGGTGGGAAAAGGAATAGCTTTTCAAAATAGAACAATTGTGTAGGTATTTTTTTAATTCAAAATATTTAAGAAATGGGATATTAGGGCCAACTTTCTTACAACATAGCATAATATTAGAAAGAATGTAGACTTTGAAATCAGGTTTGGTTTGAATCTCAGTCTACCACCTGTGGCTACATTGCTTAACTTTTCTGATTCCGTATCTTCATTTGTAAAGTGATGATTCACTGGATTGTTAGAAAGATGACATGAGATAATACTTCTACAATGTTTAACACAGTACATGGCACTCAGTGTGTAAATGGTAATGTTTATTATTTTAGAAAAGATCAGTGGAAAAGAGATCAAAGAGTAGTTTGGGTAAAAGGACTTTTGGGGAGCGCTATATTCCTATTGTTTACTACAGGATAAGGAAGTGATTACTCACGCTAATCAGTTTACAGATTTTTAAAAATCTGGTATGGTATTTTAGAGTCTATTGAATATGAAAGATCTTTCTACTTAGAGAAAATGTTTGGAGTTAACTTAGATTTAAAAAGCCTAGAAAGGTAAGTGGATTTAAGGAAAAGTTTATAGTATAAATGCTATTTATATTCAAAATAGGTTACTAGATGACCAGATGGAGCTAACGACCTAATGATTGAGTAAGTATCATAGGCTAGTACTGTGTATATACCTTAACTGTCCTGTTACTAAAGATGTGCATACTTTTTATTTTGATTACTTTTTTGTTATATAAGTAGTACATGCACATTATAGAAAAATTAGAAAATACAGGTTAAAAAAAAGAAGAGTATAAAAATTACCAATGATTTTACCATCCAGAGGAAACCACCATTAATCAATATTTTGGGACATACTCTTCCAGACATTTCTTTTTAGTAGTCTCTCTGGAAACCTGCTTTTCATTTATTAT
The DNA here is from genome assembly GCF_021613505.1 of Equus quagga. Lineage (NCBI taxonomy): Eukaryota > Metazoa > Chordata > Mammalia > Perissodactyla > Equidae > Equus > Equus quagga. The sequence goes on along the minus strand of NC_060271.1, from coordinate 11,262,152 downwards.
ATTGCAAACGTATTACAATGTTAATAAATATGCTTTTACCTTATAATTTATATAACGATATCATACTGTATAGATTTGATACATTATTTAACTAATTCCCCATTTTGGAAATTTTATTATTTCTGTTTTTCAGAAATTGTGTTCCGTGTTTTTAAAAAAATAACTTTATTGAGATATAATTCACATACCATACAGTTCACCCATGTAAAGTGTATAGTTCAATGATTTTGGTATATTACATTATTAATTTTTCTTAATTGTGGTAAAATATAACATGGAATTTGCTATTTTAACCATTTCAAGTGTACAGTTCAGTGGCATTAATTGCATTCACAGTGTTGTGCAACCATCACCACTGTTTCTAAAACTTTTTCATTACCCCAAACAGAAACTGTAGCATTAAGCACTAATTCCCCATTCCTTCCTTTCCCCAGCTCCTAGTAACCTCTAATCTACTTTCTGCTTCTATGAATTTACCTATTTTAGGTACTTCATGTAGGTGGAATCATACAACATTTGTCCTTTTGTGCCTAGCTTATTTCACTTAGCATAATATTTTCAAGGTTCATCCATGTTAGCATGTATCAGAACTTCATTCCTTTTTATGGCTGAATAATGTTTCATTGTATGTATATGTCACATTTTGTTTATCCATTTGTCTGTTGTTGGACATGGGCTGCTTTCTCCCTTTTGGCTGTTGAGAATAATGCTGCAGTGAACCCTGGCATACAAGCATCCGTTTGAGTTCCTGTTTTCAATTGTTTGGGGTATATACCTAGAAGGAGAATTTCTGGGTCATGTGATAATTCTGTTTAACGTATTGAGGAACGACCAAACTATTTTCCATGGCAGCTGTACCGTTTTTTATTCCCACCAGCATTGTGCAAGGGTGCCAGTTTCTTCTCATCCTCACCAACACTTAACCATTTTCTGTTTGTTTGTTTAATTATAACCATCCTAGTAGGTGTGAAGTGGTATCTCATCGTGGTTTTGATTTGCATTCTTCGTATGACTAATGATGTGAGCTTCTTTCATGTACTTGTTGGCCATTCATATATCTTCTTTGGAGAAATGTCTTTTCCGGTTCTTGACCCATTTTTAAATTGAGTTGTTTGTCATTTTGTTGTTGAGTTGTCGGAGTTCTTTATGTATTCTATATATTAAGCCTTTATCAGATATATGATTTGCAAATATTTTATGTTTAACCTTTTGAGGAACTGCCTGACTTTTCCAAAGTGGCTGCACCATTTTACATTCTCACCTGCCCAGTGTGAGGGTTCCAGTTTCTCTACATAATGGCCAACACGTCTTATCTGTTGTTTGTTTTTGTTTGTTTTAAATAGTCATCCTAGAGGGCATGAAGTTATATCTGATTATGGTTTTGATTTGCATTTCTCTGATGACTAATGATGTTCAGCAACTCTACCATACTTACTGGCCATTTGTTTTTCTTCTTTGGAGAAATGTCTGTTTGGATCCTTTGTCCTATTTTTTTCCCCAGAATATTGCATTTTAAAAATTGTCTTTGCTTGTTTTTTAATTATTTATCTTTTTATTAGTGAGAGATAAAGTTCTTTATGTACTTTAGATACAAGTCCCTTATCCAGATACATGATTTGCAAATATTTTCTCCCATCCTGTGGGTTGTCTTTTCATTTTGTTGGTAGTGTCCTTGCAAGCACCGAAGTTTTTAGTTCGGTGAGGGCTTACCTCTTGCACATTAGAACATACAGTATGCTTTCTATTGCCTATGGTGCAGAGATTAAATGACTGATAAGTAAGTCTAAAGCTGCAAAAGAGGAGTAACTGGCAATTGTCTGTATTGTGCCTGGGACTGAGAGTTGGGGGTGGAGGAGAGAGGGTTAGTGGTAGATGGAAAGGAAGAGGGGGAGTAACTGATTCTTATTACTTCCCTGACTGATTCCAGGGCATAATTGGCTCCAAGTGAAGTCAAACTAGTAGGGTGGGAGAAGTTGCCCATTTTGCAAAATGGTTTCCAGCATTCTTCCTGTTTTGTAGTCATGGCAGGAAAGAACGTTTTCCATAAAATTTTTCCATAAACTTACCACTTTTTAGGTCATTTCCCTTATATGAAGAAGCAATGCTCTAATCAAGAACCAGGAGTCCCTTATATTCTGCTCTACATTATATAAATGGGTACAGTTATACATGGTCAACATTAAATCCCAAGCTGGGCTAGACTTTGATGGCTATACCATCAAAAATGTATATTCTTAGACTGACTTTAATTTTAGATTGAGCAAAATATAATCTTGAAGGTAAATGTTATACCAAAATTTTTTGAAAAATATGTACTGCTTTTTAAAGCCAATAATGATTTTGCTCACACTTTCTTCTGTTAGCACAGGTTGATGGACTAAATATGAAGATGATTCTTTGTTGTCTAAGCAAGGTTAATTTTCTCTAAAAAGATCGATTGAGAGCGGTTGCTTGGCGCAGTAAAGTTCTGACAGTGCTCCAAGGGGTTATTCTGGAGACTAAAAGTAGTGTGGGCGTACAGTCTTTGCCATGGAGGTGTCATTTCCAGAACATCTTGCTTCTAATTTTGAACTGTGTCTAGAGTAGGGCTTTGTTGAAATATGTTTCCTTTTAAATCTTTGCTGCTTTGCCTTTTGGATCCTCTCAACTGAGTGTGTCTCTAAATTTCCATCTGTTTCTGGGCTATAAAATGTGGCTGTTTTCTGTCTCTTTCTATAACTCTTGACTTCATGCCCATGCAGTGTATTTCTGTGTTGCTATATTACACTTTTGTTTCTCCTTTGTTTAAGGAATGGATCGCTTTCCAGAGAGATTTTTATTTAAACATTTGAATTGATTTTTGCTGCTATTCTCTACAATGATTTAGTTTTAAATTTTAAATAAGTTTTTGATTGTACAGGTAGTATTTCTTTTTTTTCTTGAAATGAGATGATGTTTTTTTATATAGGGATTTTTATCCTTAATGTAAGGCTACTTTCAATTTCATTTTGCTGTTCTCTTAGGATTTGATATTAATAAAACATTTAAATTATTAATCTTGCTTTGTGGTATTTGCAATTTAGGGATGTGTGGATAATATATATACTTTTTTTCATAAAAGCTTTCGAAAGTTTATACATGTACATTGTAAGAGATTCAAACAATTTGAAAATACATTAAGTAAAAAGTGAAAGTTCTCCTTAATCAGCTTCAGCCTGCTCTCCTTATTAATCAATGATCAGTTTTTCTGAGTGCATTTCTGGTCCTTTTTTGATGTATTTATACACATAGAATGCATATACACATGCATGCACACACATTGGCTATTGTTTTGTTACTTGCATTTTTTTGCTTAACAATGTATCTTGGATAGCTTTCCATATCAGAACATATAGATAGCTCTACTTCATTCATAATATATAGTAATCTCTTTAGCTGTTCATGTATGGTGGACGTTTAGATTTTCTGTTTGCAGTTGATGCTGACGTGAGCATTCATGTACCTTTCTCTTTGTGCACATATGCAACTATTTCAGTAGCACAACTCCTAGGAAATGAAATTACTGAGCCAAAGGGTATGCAAACTTAAATTTTGGTGGTCTCTGCCAAATTGCCCTCTAAAATGGCTGAACCAATTTACACTACCACAAGGTATGAGGATGCTGGTTTTCCCCCATCCCCATGCCCCATCCTTGCCATAGCCGGGTATAACAGCCTTTTTATTTCAACCAATCTGCTGGGTGGAAAATGAAATCACATTGTTTTAATTTGTATTTTCATGATTACCAGTGAGGCTGGGCATCTGTTCTTTTTTCTTTTCTGTGAATTGTTTGTTCTTATCTATTGCCCATTTTTGTATTGTTTTTTTCTTTGTTAGTAGGATCTCTTTATTTACAATGTATATTTCCCTGTCACCTTTGTGTGGTGAAAACGTTTTCTTACATGCTGTTGCTTGTCATTTGATTATATTTATGATATCTTTCTTTGTTCAGAAGTTTTTATGTTTACATGGTCAAACATAAATCTTAGCTGTTTTGGTTCTAGTTTTGGAATGCCTTTCTCTGTCTCAGGATTATTTTCCTCTAGTACTCTCATAGGGCTTTTGTTTGTACTGTGTTGTTTTAGAAGTTTAATTCACCTGGAATTTAGTTTTGCATATGATGTGATGCAGGGATCTAATTTAATTTTTTCTCAGATGGGTAGCCAGTTGCAGAAATGCCATTTATTAGATAGTTCATCTTTTCCCCATTGATTTTTAGATGCTGACTCTATCACTTACTGAATTCCCATTTATGCTCGAGTCTGTTTCTGGACTCTGTTGAGTTTCATTGTTCTGTTTGTCTATTTGTTTGTTTGTTTGTTTGAGGAAGATTGACCCTGAGCTAACATCTGCTGCCAATCCTCTTTTTGCTGAGGAAGGCTGGCCTTGAGCTAACATCCATGCCCATCTTGCTCTACTTTATATGTGGGATACCTGCCACAGCATGGCTTGCTAAGTGGTGCCATGTCCGCACCCGGGATCTGAACCTGCGAACCCCGGGTCGCCGAAGCAGAATGTGCGAACTTAACCGCTGTGCCACCAGGCCGCCCCGATCTGTTTGTTTATAATAAGATAGTAAGCCAGATAAATAAATTCTTGTTGGTTCTCATAAATTTCTTAATGTACTCAAATACCTCTGTGATGCCAGTTTTTGGAGCCTCTGCATTGGAGGCTATTTGCACAGTGAACTGGATTTTCACTTCTCATGCTCTGCTTGTTCTATGGTTATTCTTTGACTTTCCTCCTTGTATACATTTCATTTGCTGTTGAGCCAGTTTGGTAGTTCTGTTCCTTTATTGGTATGTAACTTGTGGGTTAGCCACTGATTATTTTGGACTTTGCTCCAGGAAGAACCTGGATGAGTTTGTCTAACTCCTCCCTGACCTGTCTGAGTGCTCTCATAGTAGGTCTTGAATCTAGTAGTGTAGACCACATTTTTAGGAGTATGTTCTTCAGCAGGTGCTTTTGGTTGTAACAGCTAATAACGATATTTTGCTGTGTCTGATAGTGTAGTGTAGTGTAGATATTCTCTTTTACAAATGAAGAAACTGAGATCTAAGAAAGGATAAATAAATTTACCAGTGTTACACTGGGTTGTGACAGAGTTTAGTTATAAAACCTTATATTTTAACTTCTAGTTCAGTGTTCTGAGTATATGACTTCATGAAAGGTTCTTAGGTTCTTGTGATCCCTCTAAATGCATTTCTCCATTAGTTTGACGGTTTTGCAGATGCTCAAATGTTATGTTTGCAAATATTGTTGAATTCAGAGTTTGATGTCCTTTGCACGTTTTTCTCAAGTGTTGATTCGTAAATCCAAATAAATTCTGGTTCTTAAAGAGACACCAAGCTGTTAAAATGTTGTTATGGAGCCGGCGCCATGGCCGAGTGGTTAAGTTCACGCGCTCTGCTGCAGCGGCCCAGGGTTTCTCCGGTTCGGATCCTGGGTGCAGACATGGCACCACTCGTCAGGCCACGTTGAGGCAGTGTCCCACATGCCACAAGTAGGAGGACCTGCAACTAAGATATACAACTATGTACCGGGGGGATTTGGGGAGATAAAGCAGAAAAAAAAAAAATGTTGTGGTTATTTTGTGATGAGCCTTTTTACAAATTGCATTCTCAAGTAGTTATATCTCTAAGAGTGACTTTCTTACCTTTTGTATTCCCTGGGTAAATGATATTCTCATTTTAATGTTATTTACATTTTAAAAATAAGAAACAAATACAGTTGGGCTTGCTGAGTGTTTAAGAAATCTCTCCTTCATATGGTGAAATAGGAGAGAGGAGCGCTTCACCTCAGTGGTTTGATGTCTGTCCTCCGAGCATTCTCACAGGAACTGAATTAACTGTGTTCTAGGCCCTTAGACCACCTGTAACAATATTTGGGTTGTAGTGATATGAGTGCATAGCTTGCGGGCTCTGCATGCAGTGATTGTAAGAATTGATCATTTAATTAACAAGATCAGATGAATGCTTCCTAAGATTAATGAGACCTCTGGGCCTATCCATTCATGTTGGCAGTTTTCAAATTATTGCCTCTGAGCTCCTGGAATCCCTGGAGGTTTCTGGGCCTGGTCTTCATCTTTGACCGTTTTCCATCCCCATTCCATGCAGATTGATTCAGAACGGCTGAGATGAATTAAAAGATTTTTAAAAAATACTGGAAATGACCAACCAGAATGAAATTGGAATGTGAAAATTCTAATTCACAGTTGCTATAGGGGTCTTCTGGTATGTAAATCAGATACCAAAATCCTCAGTTATCTGAGGAGCCTTCTGCAGTGTTAGAGGGATATCCGGGCCTACGCAAATCAGGAAATGGTCTGTTTTGTGGCTTCTAACTCACCCTTTCTGTAAGTTTTATTTATTGTTCTGTCTTCTTGCCACTGCCTCTGAAGAATCCGCTTCTTCCCCAAGCAGACAGTGCTGGTAAAGACTGAATTCCTTAGGCAAAATTATGTAACTATGAAGAATTGCCTTTATTAATTAATTGTGGAGCTCAAGTCACTTTATATGTGCAAGTTGCTATTGCATCCTTTGTGAATATAACCTGTTTACTGCCCCTGAATCAGCACATTGCCTGGCACTTTGTAGACACTCAGTAAATATTTGTGGATTGGAAATAAGTTCCAATTGTTGCCTGAATTAAAGTTTTCTACATGAAGAGCAAAACATTGAGGAAAATGAAATAGTGCTGTAATTGTCTGCAGCTGATTATATCCCTCCTTTTTTCTTCTTTATAGGATGTAAGCTTTTAAACTATCACTCTTTAGTTAGAGAAAGAAGTATTCTTCATGTCTGTCTGCTAAAGCTTCTTGCTTGAGAAGAGATTTAGCTTAGTTTATAATTTCCGTAGTTTATAGTTAATGTGTAGATTTGCAATTAAATAGGCATAATCAAATGCAATGCACACATTTGGAAATACAATCAGGGCGGACTAACAATGAGATTGGAAATCCGCTAGCAATTTAAGTCAAATATTACACTCAGCTTTTCTCCCGCTGCATAGATAATCTTTCTTTAATGGTGATTATAGGAAAAATTCTTTTCCTAACCCTTTGTGGGTGATTCTGGAAGGAACCCTAAACAGTTGACCAGTTTTAAGTATCTGGGCACTGTGTAGCAGTTCTTACAGTCACAGAAAAGTAAGTTCCCCAAGACTGGCAGATACTGTTTCTGGAAAGTCCGTATCAGACATCTCATTTAGAGTAACTGGAAAAAGTTCTATCGGAAATGCCTTTGAAATAAATGAGAGCCTTACACCAAGTGTTGCTGGGATGCCATAGGCTCTAAAGCTGTTGTTTGCAGCAAGTACCAGACTGGTGAGTCTGGGTGGCTCTGGACAGTCCCCGCAGCATTTCCAGGTGTTCTACTGAAAGTGCATTGTTGACAGTCCATAGCTAGAATTTAGATTTTAAGGTTTGCTAATCTTATAGAGAATGCAAAGTGAACTTAGTGTTAAATGCTTCATAGATGTGTCAACTATTTAAAGGTCGCGCAATAGTTTTAACTCACTCAGTTGCTTTAAAGATATAGTTGTATCTAATGTCTCTGCTGTGTTCCCTCTGTGTAAGACAAGGCTCAGTAGCAGTCCAGTGGCGCTTTCTAATCACCACATTAACAGGAGGAGGTGCTTGGCATCTGGATCTCTTCCTGCCTTTGAGGACTTGCCATTTATGCATCATTTGTACCTTGAACTCTTTTGTTGTTGTTTTGTTTTTGATTGTTTTGTTAGCATAGAACCATATTACATAAATTTAGAAAGAAAGAAAGACAATTGCTAAGAAGTGAGAGAAGTTGCTCAAGATGATTTGAGATTTGATACCATAAAATTGTCAACATTACTAGTTGTAGTAAAATAGTGCCATTCTGTACTTGTTGAGAACGTGGTGCTTTTTTCTCTCTGCAAATCTTAGTGTGTGTTTCATAAAAGTTGTTGCATTGTTTTTCAACTTCTTAAAGGAGAAAACGAAAGTGAAAAATTTAGACAGTTACTCTAAATGCATTGAGTTTATACATTTGTCACTAGAAAGTTACTACTTTTAGTTGAATAGCAGCTTGTAGTTGTAGTTATTGTAGTTTATAGTATTTATAACCTACTGTGGTTTTGAATTTTGCTCTTAAGACTGTACTTAGTAACCCACTAGGTTTTAATTGCTAGGAAATTTCAGAGAATGTGAAAAAGTTTTGGTTAAGCCTGGGAAATATCCATTCTTCCTTTCCTCAAAATTGGCATCAGTGACTAGTTAATGACAGCAGAATGCTTTCAAAACATGCTCTTTAAAGTCTAGCTATTATTAAAATACCATAATAACTAGTGTGTAAGTGATAGTTGCTTTTTTGTTGTAGAAACTCTGTGGTTTCGGCAAAATCCTTAAGAAAAATATAGTATAAAACAGTAACTGGTAAATAGAGGATTTTAAAAAATGGGATGTGGATGAGAAGTAGAAAGACATGTGGAGGTTTGACATGGTTATATTTATTTAAATTCCCTTGTTTCCTTGGACTTTGCAGATAAGATTATTTTCTCTCTTTTTGACTACTGTGTAATTATTATTATTTTTTTGGTGAGGAAGATTGGCCCTGAGCTAACATCTGTTGCCATTCTTCCTCTTTTTGCTTGAGGAAGATTGTCACTGAGCTAACATTCATGCCAGTCTTCATCTCTCTTGTATCTGGGATGCCACCACAGCGTAGTTTGATGAGCAGTGTGTAGGTCTGCGCCTGGGATCCGAACCTGTGAACCCCAGGCCGCCGAAGCAGAGGGCATGAACTTAACCACTATGCAACTGGCTGGCCCCTATAATTATTTTTTAAAATATCATTTGTATACCTCTACAATTTACTGCTAGTTTCTCTTATAAAAAAGTGAGATGCCAACACCCATTTTAATGCAATATAAAGCTTGCAAATTCCAGCTCTTAATGTCAGGAAATAAACAGCGTATGTACTAATTTCTAAATTACTAGCTGGGCTTCTAGGTGTTTATGTTGTTCATACAGCAGAGGCAATCTGTATTGTTAGTGTTCCACTGAGCATTTGCCATTGTTTAGTGCTGTTTGTCTCTGCATTTATTCACTATTACCACATGCTGTAATCTCTAGACCAGATGAGAGCACCCGGCAAGCACAGACTTCAAGCAGGAGCCAAAGTAAGCAGTGGGAAATGAAGCTGCTATAAAATTTTGTGGACCGTAGTTGCAAAATGCTTTTTGAAAATTGTACATAGTAAATGAGAAAGTAGGTCACACCTCATTTTTTATAAAGTCTTTCCTACACCCATCTTTCAGAAGTTTGCTTATACTTGGTGATCAAAGTAGGCATTTTAAAATGGTGTGGTGTGGAAATAATTTTAAAATAACAGTTTAAATAATTAAACACTTTTGTATTTATTTTCATTTTCTGCAAACAATGGGAGTTTTTTTTAAAGCCTGTTACAACAACTAAATACACTTTTGATCATTTTTTTCTTTTTAAAGATTTTATTTTTCCTTTTTCTCCCCAAAGCCCTCTGGTACATAGTTGTGTATTTTTAGTTGTGGGCCCCTCTAGTTGTGGCATGTGGGATGCTGCCTCAGCATGGCTTGATGAGCGGTGCCATGTCTGCACCCAGGATCCGAACCAGTGAAACCCTGGGCCGCCCAAAGCTGAGTGCGTGAACTTAACCAACTGGCCACAGGGCCAGCCCCTTGATCATTTTTCTAATGAAAGGGGTTATGTGACTAAGAAAGAGACACAAATGATACTCTCCTTTTTGTTTATTTTCATCAAACTTTATACCCAATTTTAGTCAGCAAATAAACTATTTAGAGTTTGTTTTGCTTTGCTGACTGCCTTACTGTTAGTTTACTTTAGTAAGCAATAACAAGTTTAGTCAAGGTTTTTGGAAATAGAAAAGGGGTAAAGAACATATGGCTTTTGCCATCCAAAAAAAGAAAACTCACTATAGCCTGGGTAATTGAAAGAGTTAGTTTTTGTAAAATATACAGTTGCAACATTCTACTTAAAAGAGGGGTGGATGAGCTTCCTCAAATCTTAACATTGAAATTAAAGACAAAAGGTAAGTTATCAGATATTTATTGTACCCTTACTATGGATATCATGAAAACCCATTTAGGGAGTCTTAAGAATTTGGGATGAGATGATTGTTGTAACTGAACATTGAATATAATTCTCAGGTGTCCTGATATTTGAGAGTAAAAACATTTTTTAAATAGGTTTTATAGTTCTTTTGATGTAATAGAAGGGAACATGCAAGTTCATGTGGAAGAAGAAGCTTTTCAGTATTGAGAATTGTCTGTTAGATCTGTATTGTTTCCTCATTCCAACCATGGGGAAATGGTAGAACACCATACTATTACCCTATACCCTGACCTCATACATCATTTGTAAGTCCTTAATAATAATGATCATCACAACCATAATAATACTGCACTACTGACCTTTCACAGGATATTTGTATGTGTTGTCTCACTTAAGCCCCTTGATTGGTCTTTTTATCAAAACCATTCAAGTGAACACATACACACACACACACACATATTGTAACATAAAAATGGTGCATATATGTAATATTAAAATCCTTCCAGATTATTTAAGATAAGTATCTTCATGATAACAAGGAGATAATTGGTGGCTTTTATCCCCTATTATGTGTTAGGCTGTCTGGTAGGCAGTTTTTATACATTACCTCATTTAATCATCACCACTAACATTTTTTTTTTTTTTTGAGGAAGATTAGCCCTGAGCTAACTGCTGCCAATCCTCCTCTTTTCACTGAGGAAGTCTGGCCCTGAGGTAACATCCATGCCCATCTTCCTCTCCTTTATATATGGGACACCTATCACAGCATGGCGTGCCAAGTGGTGCCATGTCTGCACCCGGGATCCGAACTGGTGAACCCCAGGCCGCTGAAGCGGAACATGCGCACTTAACCACTGTACCACTGGGCCCGCTCCCACCACTAACTTATAAAATAGGTATCTGTATTCCCCTTTTACAGATGAGACCTCTCTAGTTGCAACTAGGGAAGTAGGAAGTGGACTTTTGAGATAAGGAAGATTCTGGTGTAGGGAGAGAAGCAGTGATATTCTAAGACACTGTTTGATTATGTGACCACTCTCCAGAGGGGTCAGGAGAGCTAATTTCGTGTAGGAGGTAGGACTTGCGCTGTTTACTGAGAAAGGGAACAAAACAGAAGAATGGGGTTTGTATAAATTAGTTGATGACTGCAATTTAAATGTGTTGAGTTTAAGGAAGGGCCGCAGAGATTTTGTAGAAGCTGGGTACAATCAACAGTGTAAGATTTTTCGTTTTTTGCTTTGAATTATATAGATTTTTGTTGGGCATTTCTTTTAACATTATTAATAACATGTAAGATTTGATTGTATTTGTGAGGGAATATAATGAGATGTTAATGCCTTGAATAATTAGATAAATTTTGAAATGATTCATGGTTTGTGAACATTATAGCTACCATGCTCAATGTAGGTTAAGGATATTTTTTAAGCAAATTAGGTTGTATGAAATCTCTCTTAGAGTTTTTATTATTTATTTAATATATAAGCAAAGCTCCTTTACTGTAGAAAAATTAGACTATAGAAGTTAACATGATGGAAAAAAACCAATTAGTCCTACCACTGGGTTGAATGTATTCTGATTTTTTTTTCTGTGTGTGGTTTCTTTCAGAAATATGGCTACACACACCTTTCTGCAGGAGAACTTCTTCGTGATGAAAGGAAGAACCCAGATTCGCAGTATGGTGAACTCATTGAAAAGTACATTAAAGATGGAAAGATTGTGCCAGTTGAGATAACCATCAGTTTGTTAAAGAGGGTAAGGAATGTGAATGCCAGCCAATTTAAACCAGCAAGAAAACAAGAAATTAAATCTACCTTTCCTTTGAGTAATGAAAAAAATCAGAGTATATTGAATTTCTTGCTTGTGGAAGGTGGTCACGGTGTTTGAGAATGGCAGAACTAGAAAGTCCACTTTCACCTGGGAAGAAATTGGACAGTAGCTTGCATTCCTGCCTTGGTTTACGATCAGCTACAGCTCAACTTAACATCCATATGTGTCCCCTTGACCCTTCCCAACATGCAGACAATCAATCTCTTTTCCATTTCTATTTCTTCTTCATCATCCTTTTTCTCTTCTCCTCTTTCTTTTCCTCCTCCTTTCCCTTTTGTTTTCTTATAAACCTGCTTCCTTCCTCCCTCCCTTCCTTTCTTCCTTTCCTTCTTCTCTACCCCTCTCTTCCTCCCTCCCTCCCATGATTCTCCCGTTGTTGCTATTCTCTCGGTCTTAAAGTCTCCTTTCTAGTGCATGTATGACCATCTTCATTGTGAAATGTTAAGACTAACAGTTATCAAACTAAAATACTTCCCATCTGAAAAACAGATACCTTGTATTTACATAACTCTCCACTATCGATTCCAAGGCTGTAGTCATTAACAGATATTTTTGCCTACTATAAGAACCAGCGGAGGAGAAATACAAGAGTAGGAACAGCAAGAAACAGTTGAAGCCTGATGGAAAAGAGGTATATGAGCATCTGGATGGAACCAGAGAAACTTGAGGATGAAGAGTGACTCATTCACACACATTCTTACCTCTTATCTCAGAGATTAGAGTAACCTGCTTCCATTCCAGAGTAAATAAATCCTCTCTCCTTATTCTCTCGATTTAATGCCCTTTATCCACTTTGTAGAAAAGCATTGTGAAAGAGTAGTCTACATTTTTTAGTTTTTCACTTCCTCCTCTTCAACCCTTTGCAGTCAGGTTCTATTTCCATCTTCACTGAAGGGATGCTTACTGATGCTACCAATGATCTTCTCTATCAAATATGGGGCATATTTTTAGTCATTTTTCTTACAGCATTTAACTCTCCTCACTGTCTTTTTGAAACTCATTCCTCCTTTGTTCTCTGTGACACCATTTCTCTTGATTCTCTTCCTGCTTCAGTGACTGCTATTTCTTAAGTCTCCTTTGATAGCTCTTTTTCTGCAGGTTTCCCAAACCATGATGCTTCTCAGGGTTTCATCCTTGGTTCTCCTCTCATTTTATTTATTTCTTGCTGGATGGTTGTAGCCATGCTCAAGGCTTTCACTATGCTAATGATGTCAAAATCTAGAGCTCTAGCACAAATCCTTTTTCTGAGCTCCAGACCTATATCTCTAACTAACTGCTAGGCGTCCATCTGAATGTCTTACAAGTGTCTCAGAGTCGACATGTCAGAGGCTGAAGGTATCTAAAATGTGACTGCCCTTTATTTCCTGTCCCGGTTAATGGTTCTACCATCTACTCAGCTGCCCAAGCCAGAAATCTGGGAGCCATCCTGTATTTTCCACCTCTTCCTCACTTTCCCAAATCCCTTCATTGAGTGGATCATTCCAATTATCTTTCTCTTAATCTTCTTTTATTTTTTAGTCTTTTTTCTCTATTACCACTCTCACCCTAGTTCACGTCCTCTTTTTTTTCTTACCTAGGCCACCACTTGAGCCTCTTTATTAGTCTTTTTGCCTTTAATCCATCCTTCTTGGTACAGTCAGGGCGATTTTTTCTAAAAGGTGATGGGAACATATTCTTCTGCTTAAAATTCCTCAGTGGTCCTGTGTTGCTTGCAGAATAAAAACCAAATCCTTAGTGAGGCATAACAAGTCCTTCATTAATCTTGCCTCTACGTACTTTCTAGTCATATCTCCCACCACTCTCTAAATACACTTCAGATTCATCAGAGCTGTTATGCTTTCTCATTTCTGAGCCCTTATACATTCAATTTTATATAATTCAATTCAGAAGGTACCGTCTGGGGTACCTTCATCCCTATCTGCCTGCCATTTCATTATTCAGTATTCAGCTCCACTGCACCTCTTTGGTAAAGCTTTCTCTGGCCGTTTGTCCAGGTAGTTTGTGCTTACTTTGTTTTGTCGTAGCATCCTTTCGTACTTCATCCTGGAATTTAGCACATTTGTACACGTATTTGTTACCCACTGGACTGTGAGCCCCCCCAGGGGTCATGACCTTACTCTTCATGGTCCCTGATGGTAGGCCTCAAATAAATGTATATTGAATGAGTAGACTATTGTTGTATCTCTTCAGATATCTTCCACTACCATAATTGGGGTAAAAATGCTACAGCAGGGGCCCAAAAGCATTCTGTGAAAGTTTTGTGAATACTGGAGAAGCTAGATGCTGGGATAAAGCCAACCCTCAGTTAAAGGAATCAGAGGTCCTGACAGCTATTGTTCTTGAGAAACTAGGAAACAGTTTTAGCACTGAGGGGACTGGATGTTGATTGCTTTGGAGTAGAGGCTCCTCTGGAATTTGTCAGTCACGCATCTGTGCCTATCCCGTGGTGGTTGGTAATGGTGTGGATTTGGAGATTAGAGATCTGCGCCTCCCATTCACATATTCCCACCTTCTACCTAATTTCAGACTTTGGAAGAGGATGGTGAAATGTACCACTCTTGCTATCTTTCTGAATGCATTGTTTCCTTTTGCTACCTGTGTTTTGGGGTAGCCAATAGCATTTAGGGTTAATTAGCTTCAGTTAAAAAAAAAAGAATATTGACTCCTACACTAATAATGCTAGCAATCTCTTTATATTTGTCCAAAGCTTTTTGTAATTGGACTTGAATTATTGCAGAGAATCTGAGTACCTGTAGAAGCAGCATACTTCCCACCACAGCAAAATGACTTGGGAGGAGGAAAGGGAAGGTAGGGTTTCTAGTGGCCGGAGCACAGATAGGGGTTAATGCTTATTTTTCTCTTTTTGCTGTTTATAACTTTGTGAATGTATATGTGAAAGTAATATATGCTTACTATGGAAAATTTAGAAACTACAGAAAAAAATTGTGTGTATGTGTATGAAATGGGGAGGGGTACCTACCCATAACTCTGCCACCTTGAGGCAACCATGTTAATACATTGGATCATTTCAAGTCTTTTTTTTTTTCCTATACACCCTCCACTCTTTAAAGAATAATAAAACAAACACCTATATATCCACCACCCTGCTTACGAAATTGCATTTTATTAATGTAGTTTGAACCTAAATCTTCCTTTTTCTTTAGGAGATGGATCAGACAATGGCTGCCAATGCTCAGAAGAATAAATTCTTGATTGATGGGTTTCCAAGAAATGAAGACAACCTTCAAGGTTGGAATAAGACCATGGATGGGAAGGCAGATGTATCTTTTGTCCTGTTTTTTGACTGTAATAATGAGGTAAGGAAAACCTTCAGCTGCCCAGATGGGCTTTAAGCAACTGATGGTCAGCTTTAGAGAAAAACAAAGTGGCTTTTTACTTATATTTGCATTTTATATTGGGAGCAGTATTTTTTTGAGTTGGTAAATTGGATGGAAAAAACAGTACCCTCTTGCTGTTGGAGTATTAAAAACTATTTGGCATCAGCAACCCTGTGGACCTAAAATTTGCTTTATTTTCAAAATAACGAGAATTTGTCTTGTTTTATTTTTAGGTAAGAGTTGACTTGTACAATGATGTTAGGTAGCAAGGCTGCACTGTTGCTTCCTAGGTCAGCACTATTAACAGAGTATCTTGCCTTAGGATATTGTTTACTAGAAAAGAAACACACATTTCTGGGAAGTTAGGCAAACTTTCTATTTTAAAGAAACACGTAAGATAGGCTGATTTGTCTTCTAAGAGTGAAATGATCTTGAAAAAAGCAGGAAAGGGTTCTTTTTCTTTCTGGCATTTCTAATAGTATATCCAGACATACCTTTGAAAAACTAAATGGATTTCTCGGAATCATTTAATTAAAAGGCCTGACTCTGTTTGACAGCTGTAATATAAACTTCATTAAATTAATGCCAACAGCCTGAAAGAATAAGAATCTGAAGTACTGCCTTGAAGGAGGTTGGCTCTTCTTGGATCGAATTGCACATGTGCCTCTGGTAGAGAGACTTGCTGCAGCCTTTGAGTTGTTTTAAGATGTAACTCTCTTCTTCCAACCCTTAAAAGTATGTTTTCACTTATTCTTCAAAGTTAACTGTAGAATGTTACCACAGCTTTATAACTAAGGAATGTTTATTCCCGATTAACAAGGGGTACTTTATTCACATGCAAATATGTTGACTCTTAAATATTTGGATATTTATGGAATTATTGAAAGTAGGCAAATATGGAACAAAGTTTGAGGCATGTAATTCATACCTAATAAGTTAATAATATATCCTAGATGGAACCATACATGTACAGATCTTCTTTTTATTGCGGTTTGAAAAAAAATACACAGGAAAAACTGAGTCATGAATGAATTCTTATTATGCTCTGTACTTATTTAACCTAGTTTATATAAATTGAACCACATGTTTAAATTTAAAAGGACTTTGCATGTTCATTAATGAATTAGACACATTGGGTTTAATGCAGGGTTTTTTTGGTAATGCCTTCAAACTTTATTCTCCTTTCAGGTTAAAAGAATGGCAAATTCAGACCTTTTTTTTAATAACTATTTTTGTTTTTAGATCTGTATCGAACGATGTCTTGAGAGGGGAAAGAGTAGTGGTAGGAGTGATGACAACAGAGAGAGCTTGGAAAAAAGGTACTTTGCAGTTTTCACACATGGCCGCCTCAGTCTCACTTTGGAACTTGAGTAACAGATGAAATACTTGCCTCATTGTGGTAAAGAAAAAGAAAATGTCTGTGTCAATATGTAAAGTGGCTTGTCTAAGAAGATGGCCACCAAGGGAGTCAGCAGAGCCAGACCTGGCGCTGTCCCCTGAGCTGTCCTGTAACAAACACGCAGAGAACAGTGGCTACTTAGAAGCTTGTCATATTTGCTTCTTTTGCAGAATTCAAACCTATCTTCAGTCAACAAAGCCAATTATTGACTTATATGAAGAAATGGGGAAGGTCAAGAAAATAGATGCTTCTAAATCTGTTGATGAGGTGAGTATCCTCGGCCTGCCTAAAGAAAAATCAGGTATAAAAATGTGATTTTTTAGGGGCGTAGGCAAGAGAAAAAGAAATACTATTATTAGACAGCTTAGTTTGCAGTCTCCAGTAGGATACTGGAGACTGGATGAAAAATGAGCCTTTTTCTCCTTTTTGAGTAGAGTCTAAAATGGGTTTTACATGGGGCCAGCCTGGTGGCGTAGCGGTTATGTTCACACGTTCTGCTTTGGCACCCTGGGGTTTGTCGGTTAGGATCCCGAGTGTGGACCTATGCACTGCTTGTCAAGCCATGCTGTGGCAGGCGTCCCACATATAAAGTAGAGGAAGATGGGCACGGATGTTAGCTCAGGGCCAGGCTTCCTTAGCAAAAAGGAGGATTGGTGGCAGATGTTAGCTCAGGGCTAATCTTCCTCAAAAAAAATAAATAAATAAAATGGGTTTTACAACTTCAGACTTGTTCTTCATAAGAAGTGGGTGTTTTATTAATTCCAAACCTCTTTTCTCAAGCAGTGGAAAATTGGCATTTTGAGAACTGTGATTTGGACCATGATCGTTTTTTAAACGTCTGTAACGTGAATGGCCAGTCATCTAGATGAAGTGCCCCAGGCCGCTCTTCTGTCTTCCCGCACTGAGCACAGAGCTCCAGAGGGGAGGGTTTCCACCACTCGGCCCCAAGCCCTCAGTGCCCAGTAACTATGTCTGGTGTCTCTTACTTCACGTTTTTTCCCCCCAATTCCCTGAATCTTCTTCTTCTGGACCTTTCTTTTTCATCATATAGTCACTTGTGCTTTTTTATCCATTGCTGCTTCCTATAGATGTAAAGTTATACATCGGAAAACGTAGTATTTTAGAATCAGAACTAGGAAGATAAGCCACTTCAGTTTACGTTTTGTCAGATTATTGGTAGCCCATCAGAAAGTTTGTTTTGTCCTAAAAAACACTAATAAAATTGAATGCAACATGTTCAAATTTTATATGTCTTATTCATGATATTATACTATTGTCTAAAGTAAAATAGATGAAACTAAGAAATTATAATATGGCTTTTCTTTTTTTTGAGGAAGATTAGCCCTGAGCTAACTGCTGCCAATCCTCTTCTTTTTGCTGAGGAAGATTGGCCCTGAGCTAACATCCGTGCCCATCTTCCTCTACTTTATATATGGGACGCCTACCACAGCATGGCTATCCAAGCGTGCCATGTCTGCACCCTGGATCTGAACTGGCGAACCCAGGGCCGCCGAAACAGAACATGTGCATTTAACTGCTGCGCCACCAGGCCGGCCCCTAATATGGTTTTTTTAATGATCATTTTGAAAATTAATATAAAATTGACTCTTTTTAACAGGAACTTAGCTATATGGAGTTTTAATAATATTTGCTTTTTAAATTATTATTATTATCTTTTTCCTTGACAGGTTTTTGATGAAGTTGTGAAGATTTTTGACAAAGAAGGCTAACTCTAAGCCTGAAAGCGTCCTTGAAATCATGCTTGAATATTGCTTTGATAGCTGCTATTACAGCCCCTTTTTAAGGCAATTTTAATCTTTCATAATTACATCTCAATTAATGGCTGGAAAGTATGTAGTAAGACAAATTAAATTTTTTAGCTTCAGTTTTTTTCTTTTTTGGTCACAGGAGTAGACAGTAAATTTGGGTCTAATTTTGTCTTAGCTTTGGTGCTCACAAAACAAAGAAGGGTATTAGCGAGTTCTTTGTTTTATTCAAAAAGAATAGCCCTTTTATAGTTTGTGCCTTCTGTGAGCAAAACTTTTTCGTATGTGTGTAATTAGTAATGACAACATGTTAGGATTAGGGATTTCCCACTTCCTTTTCCTGCAGGTTTTAAATTTCCAACCTGTTAAGAGAATTTGTGGACCAAATTCCAAAGAAACTTTTTGTGTAGTCAGTTCTTGAATAATGAGTTTGGTAAACAAACTCATAAAATGAATTCCTAGAAGTGTTTTACTACTTATCAAATAACTGACCATTTCCTATAGAAAGGTAAGGAGACTAAGGCTTTGTTTTACTACGACTGGTGCGAGGCTGTGTGACAGGGCGCAGCCTTTGCTCCCAGGGGCTGGGATTGGGGCACTAGGGGTCAGAGCCTGGCAGGATTGTCAGCTTTATTCTGACATGAATCTGAGGGGAAGGGGCAAGGATCACATCTAATGACATGTGTTCCATATGCTCTATTATATAGTGTTGTTAATGATTAAACTGATCTTAAAATTCCTAGCAGTGGAATTTTGAAATGCATGTACTTAGATTTATGGTAAAATGATTCAGTTAGTGTTTTAGTAACACTTCAGAGTTCGTTTGTTTTCTAGACTAAATACAGGGTTAGCATAAAGTAGAAGAAATCTAATGGTTAAATTTCCCATTTGTATTTTATTTTCTTGAATACTTTTTTCATAGTTATTTGTTTAAGAAGATTTAAAAATCATTGCACTTTGGTCAGAAAAATAATAAATATATCTTATAAATGTTTGATTCCCTTCCTGGCTACTTTTATTCAGATTTTTTTTTTTTTTGGCATCGTGTTGAAGCATTGAAAGGTACAGAATAAATAAAAGGCTATAGAGTCCAAAGGAATTGTCTCTTAAATCCATTTTTCCTTTAAAAATCTCTGAGAAATTTTTTTTCTCCTTCCTAATCTTTTTCTGCCATCCCTAATACAAGGTGGTATACAAGGTTCTTAATATGAGATTTATTAAAATATGTCTCATTTTCACCACTTACACTGCTTGGTAATACAGGGTTAAATTGGGCAAGGAAATTTGACTTTGTATAATTAGATTTTATATTTAAAGTCATTGAGAATAATGAGGACAGTTTATGGATATTCTTATATTGTAATAGATTCATTTATTTCTATGTGTGTTATGAAATTCACTTATTAATGACATACTTTCAACACACTTGCCATTAGAAAACAAAGTATCCATAAGTGCTGTAACATATTAGCCACCAAAATTTGTGCTGAGATTATCTTGGTTTTCTGGAAGAGACTATAATGAATTCTTATCTAGTGATTCAGCCCAGCCAATGCAGAGGGATTTTACTGGTAGTTTAATCAAACAGCTGTAGTGGGAATCAAGAGTAAAGACCAGGATTTTGAGAGTATTCCTACTCACAGAGATGAAGAAATCACTCAGATGGGGGTCTAAATATTTGTATTGATATTGTGAAAGCAAACTTAAGGCTTTAAGAAGACTGCTGAGACTAGGTGCTTTGCCTCATTTCATCAGATACCTTTCTGTGGCATTTGAGAACAAAAACCAAGAAACATAGTAATTGCTAAATTATGAGGCTTTGCTTTTTCTTTGCTTAAGTAGGAAAAGATGTTGGCAATATTGAGTTCAGGAGTTGATTGATATCCATCTCACTTCACTAGTTTGGTCATTCCATTTGTTAAAGATGCAGTCACCAAGAAGTTTTTGACTTTCTTGACAGACCCCAGTGGAAGCCTTGCTATTTTTTATGAAATTAACTCCCATTATTTCCATTCAATCATGTTGGATGTGTATGAATTATTTAGTAAATAATCTCAATAAATTTTGTGCTGTGGCCTTTGCTGTTTGCTGGTTCAGATTTCTGTTCTCTCAAGCACATTGAAGATCAAGAAGTATCATATTTAACATGTGAGTCCTTACACGGCAAAAGCAGAGTTCAAGATCCAGGAGAATTTTCTGCTCTGTGTATTATGTTTGTCTTGAATTAAGGAGAAAGCATGACTTTATCCCATTCCTTCAAGAAGTAATCTGGATCGAGGCACAAGTAGCCTGTTTCATTACTGGCCTGCAGCATCAGTTGCTTGTCTCTTTGAGGGGGAAACTGGCAGCAGGCAATGGGTCTCAGGATGCCAGGTTTTTTGTGGGCTTGTGGCTTTGTCCATGTACTTTAAGTGGTTGCCTGACATTCCAGTAGTCCCTGGAGATAATAGTGGCTGAAAATATTGGTCAGACTAGGTCAGCATCTTTTCCCTGGAGGTTTAGTCCTTCATCTTCAAACACGTACTAATTGCACAGGCCGTAGTGCTCCAAACACATTCTCTGCCTTTCAAGAGTTTTCTGTCTAAAACTAACACTGGTGGATAGACCTTCACATGTCTTCTGTGGGCTGACTTCAGTTGTTCTTATATAGCCTCTTGCAGTTCTCCCTAGCCTACCTGCATACTTCAGCTAAATTAAGTACTCCTGAATTTTAAGCATTTTTTTTAATGACAGAAGAGAAGTTCATTTATTGTGTACCAAAGGAAAAAGGTAAAAATGGTCCTAATCACCTATGCATTTATTTCTTCATCCCTGACCCTTGGATCCAGGTCTGCTTTCCTCTGATGGGTGTGGTTATGGGTGTGGTTACTGTGATTGTGATGTTAATTGTGGACCTCAGGTGAGTTCCAAGGTCACCATCTTTCCTGTCCTGGGGAGGGCCGAGTGTCTAAGTTGAATTTCTGGCTACCACCCTATACCCCTGTCAGCCACACCAGCTGCAGGCTATCAACCAGGGCTCAGACTTTCGTGAGATCCCCTGCTGTCGCCATTCATTAAGAGCTAACTTGCTTCTCTTGGGTCCCTTTTCTTCCTTCAGAGAGGTGTTTCTTTCATGACTTTGTCCTCCTACGACCCAGGCATAAGAGAAGAGGGCTTAATTATTTTATACTCTTTAGGGAGATGAGGGTAATAAATCAAGATTTCTCCAGGTGAGGTTCTTTCAGCCACAGAAAATTGTTTTTTATTTATCGTACATTTTGAAGTAAATTTATGCAACTTCCTAACATTGGCCTCTGAGCCCTAACCAGCCAGAGAAAAACCATCTGTAGAGGTTGGTTACTATATCCCAATCTAATGGTAGATCATCCAAACAAGCTTCAAGAACTGTCTCCTACCCAGTGGGGTCAGGCAGTTAAGCAGCACACCACATAAAGGACATATGTGTTCTCCTTTGGTTGAGTAACCATATTAAAAAGAGAAAGTAAAATTCAAAAAAGAGCCAGGGATGTGAACTTTGGGAATGCTCATTTACTACCCTTTAGAAGGCTTCCTGGAAGAAATATACTCTCAGTAGCTTCTTCTCTGAAGTTAAGGAAAAAAATAGATACAACGGCCTCAGGATGGACTTCCAAGAAGGCTGAATTAGCTGTTTCCTTGCCAGCGTGTAAACCCCGGCGGCCCTTTGAGGACTGAGTAGAACTAGCCCTCACAGCCTGGCTGCAGGCGCTTCCAGAGCCAGAGGGAAAGGCTGAATCTGACAGCACGAGGCTGCTGTGCATGGCTCGCCTGGGGTTCTTTATTAGTTTTATAAAGAAGCATTTTCACAGGTGGCTGCAAAGCAGCCGCCAGAACTTACCCAAAGTATCTATGAGCTGGAGGAGGCTGCATCAAAACAGCCTGGGCAAAAGGCCTTGTAAGCCTTTTGTCCTTTTAGTTTCTAGGTAATGTGCACAATAGGCACTACCGTTGTCCTGTCCTCAGTTGGAATTGTGGTCAGGATGGACACATTACTTACATTATTGGGGGCTGGGGGGAATACTAAAGTTTAATGGCTAACTTTTAGATTGGGTCAAAATATTCTCACATCAAAACAACCAAGTTAAAATAGCTCATCAAATTCCCCTGGTGTGAAACACAGTGTCAAATCGTCCATGTCATCCAGTATCAAACATGATCTAGCAGAGACTATATCTGTATTCGTTCCTCTGCTTATGGCCTTTATATAGGTCTGGCTAAGTGCTGTTTAGGGAAAGATGGTAACTCCTGGACTTCAGGCTGCTGCTACTATGTGCTAATGGAAGAGCCAGACATGTAGGGGATGGGACAGGATCAGAGGAGGAAGAGTAAAACCATTGTATAGAGAAGTCCAGTTCTGCTTCCTACATGACGGCTCTTGTAGGAGCTTGCTTATTCTGCCCGTAGTCACTCCCATCAAACACGATTTGTTAATCTGTCCAAAGTCGTCTTGTTCGTAGACCACATTCCCACTCCACTCCATGAGTATTTGGTGATGAAAATGGGTTTCAGAATGTGACTCCCTTAACACTTTCTTATCGTTAATTCTTGGTTTGAGTAATTTTATAGATATTTGAGTTTAGCTTGTGTATTTGACTTAAGAAAGTGGCTGTTTATAGTCATCAGCTAAATCATTGTTTTATATGATGATACATTATGGCCAATTGCTGAAATAATAGCCAGATGCATATAGGAGGCGTTACAGTCTAATCACAGTCATGTAATTCATGCCATCTTGACTGAGCTAACTGGTCACGTTAGCAAGCCAAACTTTAGAGGTGCTAACCCTTGTGACTGACATCAGAGAGTTTGTTACAGGAAATCTCCATCTTCCTTAGGCAGTGGTCTGTCACCAGACCAGGAAATGACAATAGCACTAAATGATGACATTACAAAAATTGGCTGGCCATTCACTCAAAATATATTTGAGAGATTTAGTAGGGATGCTACAATCAATCATAGCTCCTGCCCTCAACAAACTTACTAGTTAAGCTCAAGTCTAGTGGTTGCTTAACCATATTGTGTTTCTGTTAGTGCTTTTAATACTGGCACACTTTTACCTCAGTGATCTTACTCTGTTTTCTCAATGAGGCAGGTTCGGATGGTGATTTTCCTGTTTCGTGGATGATTAAACTGAGGCCCAAGGACTCCAAGTCAGTTGCACCACAGTCCTTACAGCTAGATGGTTGTGAGTCTGGAACTGGAACCCAGACCTCTGAGTCTTACCCTATCTGCTTCTTGTCTTTCCAGTAGCCCATGCTTCCTACCTGTTATAAAGCCCAATTTTAAAGTGTGACCTCTGATACCCCACCGTGGTTCCTCAGTCACTAGCCTATGACCATTGTTTATTTTCTCTTTTGCACATATGTGCAGTTTGTGAAGTTACTTTGTTCACTTATTGTTGATCTCCCCTGCTAGAGTATAAGTGCCAAGAGAGCAAAAATGTTGTGTGTCTTCTTCATCTGTTTCCCCGTGCCTGTACACAGTAGGCACTCAATAAATATTTGTTTTATTTTTAAAGATTGGCCCTGAGGTAACATCTGTTGTCAGTCTTCCTCTGTTTTTTTCTTCTCCCCAAAGCGCCCCCAGTACATAGTTATATATTCTAGTTGTGGGTCCTTCTAGTTCTGCTGTGTGGGACGCCACCTCAGCATGGCTTGATGAGTGGTACTACGTCTGTGCCCAGGATCCGAACTGGCGAAACCCTGGGCTGCTGAAGTGGAGCGCACGACCTTAACCACTCGGCCACAGAGCAGGACCCAACAAATATTTGTTGAAAAAATAAACTGAAAAGGAGAATTATTTTTGGCTGTAGCTCTAGCTACAAGTTGCATCACTAAACTTTGGATCCCAGTTGGGTCTGCTTACCATCTCCTTAGCATTCTGTTTGCATTCCCCCTGAAGACTGGAAGCTGATAACCTTAAAGTACTGGGGAGGGGGGCCGCCCCGTGGCCTAGTGGTTAAGTTTGCGCGTTCCACTTCGGTGGCCCAGGGTTTCGCTGGTTAGGATCCTGGGCACGGACATGGCACCCCTCGTCAAGCTATGCTGAGGCAGCATCCCACATGCCACAACTAGAAGGACCCACAACTAAAAATACACACAACTATGTACCGGGGGGCCTTGGGGAGAAAAAGGAAAAAAAAAAAATCTTAAAGTGCAGGGGAAGGGAGGGGAGATGAATTTTCCACCCCATCAGCATCCCTCTACTTTTAGCATACAACCTGTAGAAAGATTTAAAGTGTGACTATCTCAGAAAGAAAACAAGGAAAGACTGGGACCAGAAAACAATGTTTTGGTGAAAATCTCACCCACCCTCCATAGGTCAATCTAGTTGATAGGTTTTTGACCTATTGGTATGTACCTCTATGTCATTGTTACTGTGTTATGACTGAAAATCTCTGCTTTATGAAGACTTTTAACAGTTTCTGGTTCACATTGCAGATCTGAACTGCTTAGTATAAATTTCTACTTGAAGCCAAGACTACAGTGCATCTTCAGCACTTTTACTGACTGTATTTATTGAGTTGGGAAAGAATGAAGTGGGATGCTTCAGCCTGCTTTCTCCTCTAAGTTATGTGTTGTGGTTCTTGATCAGTGGAGTCTTTGGGAAGGAGGTTTTAGAGGTCTTGGTTGTAGTTCTATTTTCTTACTGACTTGGCACAGAGTAGATTCTTAATACATTTTATTATGTGTACATTATTAATACATCTTATAGTATATTGAAAGAAGGAAAGCATCCTCTCAAGCCCTCCGGATAGTTAGAAGCAGAGCTAGGCCTCAAACTCAGTTCTCCTTTCTCCCGGCTCTCATTCCTCGACACCAACCTGCTTTACCTCCATCATTCCTAACAAAGACTTGGAAAAGCAAGGGAGCATCTTGTGTTGCTCCAGAGCCACTACTGTTGAACAGGATTTCATTCAGTTTGCGAGCATTTATTGAATGTCTTTTAAACCAATGCCTCAGGCCCCACCCCCAGAAATTCTAATTTAATTTTAAAGTCTCCCCAGGTGAATCTAAACCAGTGGTTCTCAAACTTTTGAGTGTATAAGAATCATTTAGAGGGTTTGTTAAACCCAGATTGCTGGACCCACCTCCAGAGTTTCTGATTCAGTAGATCTGGTGTTGTGGTCCAAGAATTTACGTTTCTTAGAAAGTTCCAGGTGATGCTGATATTGATACTTTGAGAACACTGTACTAAACAGTGACTGGAGCCAATACTATTGGAAACTCCCAGCCTTGCATCTTTGTGAGCAAGGGACCAAGTCTTGGTCCTCGTATCCACAGGGCCTAACATAGAGGAGGTGCTTAGTGCTTGATGGATTGACAAAGTGATAACAACCGTAGTGAAAGCTCTTAAATCCCACAGTTGCCTAGTCTGCCATCCCTGAAGCTCATGGGTTGAGGGGGGAGAAGGACTGTGAGATGATCACAAACGTTCTCCCACTAAAGAAGTTGTCACATGGGTACCAACTTGATGGAGGAGGGCTGCTTTCATCTCACTTATCAGCTGCCACTGTCTTAAAAGGTGAGGAGAGCCCAAGGGGCCACTGCTGCTATCTCCAGACTTCTGAAGGGAGATGGAGTAGATGTGTTCAATGTGGGCTTGAGGGCAGCGCTGGGCAGTGGAAACAACATAAGAAAGACCTTCTAATGTTAGAGCCACCCAACAGTGAATTGGGCTTTTCGAGGACATGCTGAGTTCCTCGTCACTGGAGGTGTGCAAGCAGAGCCTGGACTCTTACTCAGCAGGATGTTTTAGTCTTCTAGCCCTGAGATTCTGTGGTTTGCAGACCATCCTGTTCAAGTGGTAGCTATCTAAGTCTGAAGTCTACCTGGAACCCCAGCCATGCTCTCTGGGACCCCTTGAAACCCAGGACACAAAACAGTTCCCTGTCCATAGAAGCCGGGAGGAAAGGCTAAGGAACATCATGAGAGTCTGTGCCTTCCCACAAGAACCCAAATACTGAGAAATTTCCCTAAGCTGCTGGTTCTGCTCCTGGGTGCCCTCACCAGTGTCTAGGATAGGTACTCATCAAAGCTCGCCGGTGATAATGCTGCTGGTGGTCAGGAGGCGCTGGTTTGTATTGAACAGTGTATTCCAGAAGAGGGAAACAGCACCAGCAAAAGGAAGGCAGGATCAGTGAGGGGTGGGGGAGACACACCTAGCTGGAGGGGTGGGGGTCCAGGTACCAAACAATGGAGACAGGAGTGTGCAAAGATAAGGTGGGGAAATAAAATGGACAAACCTTACAGACAGGTAAAGGAATGTGCACTTATCCTGTGTCTGTTCAGCTGGGTCCAGACTAGAATGCAAGATGATCACCGCTAGGCTGGATGAGGCAGTTTGACAAAGGCTTCTCAGATTTTGGAGGCTGTTCCACTCCTCCCCTCCTCCTCACTGTAAGCCGTCCCTCGAGTTCTATTCTGAACCTTTAATGGTTTTTCCATCTCACTAGGGACAGTTTGCAAACCCTCCCTGGCTTGGCCTGGGTTGAGGCTGGGCCCAGGGCCGGCTCAGGCGAGCCGGGGAGAGGAGGTGGCTCCCAGCAATAAGCAACCCACAGAACTGTGTCTGTTATTTAAGAAAAGTTTCTGGGTTTTCGGCTAATTGCAAAAATACATAATGGATGCTTTTCGCATCTGCTAGTTATTCTGAAACAGGCCTGCATCCAAGAGCAAACTTTAAACAAACAATAAGATTATGGAGCTTAACTATTTCAATGTGTAACAGAAAAGAAAGCCAAGGCCCAAAAAGTTACTTTAACACACATGCACTCAGACACAAGCAATCACACCGACAGATACACACACATACAAACATACAGATGCCCATTCTGGCACCACTGCTCACAAATGCATACTTGCATACTAGCACCTAGTTCATACATGCATGCACAACCCATTCACACGTGCCCAGTCACTGGCACCAATACACATACACAAATGCACATGCATGCACTCATACACATGTATACCCCCACCCAATTGGGCAATCACACCGACACACAACCCAGACTAGGATGCACTCACACAAATCATTTTTACTGCAGCGAGTGGACCTCCTGGGTGAATGAGAGGGTCCTCCCAGTCCTGGCGTAAGAGCAGCGCTCAGTCAGCAGGGCGCTGGCTGTGTCTGGGTGGTATCAAGTGTAGTTATTCAGTGTGGCCACCAAGGGGCGCCCAGGATCCATCCTGCATCCACCTTTCTGCAGTTAGGCCAGCTGGTCAATTGTTATCTGTACCCACAAGCCTGCTCCTTTCAGTTCCGGATCCCTGCACAGACCTGGGAGGCTCCTCGCTCCCAGCCCCAACCTTCTTGGATCCACTATACTCATTTGCACCTACTCCCTCTCCCAAGCCACTTAAACACAACGCCCCATCTCTCCCCCCACTAGCTGAATGCACACTTCAGTGCCCCCTGCTCTCTCCTGAGACTGCTCCTTAAAGAACTGGGTCTGTCAGGTTTTGACCATAATGTGGCCTCTGCCAAAAACTTCTCCCTGGGAACAGCTGTCAAAATCCTACCTATTTTTCAAAGTCGGAAACAGTATCTCCCCGTTCAGGACTGTCAAAGTTAAGGATGCATGTTAAAATAATTGAATGAATGAGCTGGGCTCAACACCTGACTCTACCTTCCCCACTAACCCCAGCTGGAGAGGTCTCTCACCCTCCATCGCCTGCCTTCCAGCTTTTTTTGTGGTTCTATGAAACAAATCCTGGCTTCAAAACGCAAGCTAGCATAGAAAGACCCAAGATGTCATGCAGCCAATCCTTTTCAGCATCCCTGACCGGTAGCTACGCTAGTAACATAGAACTCACCCCTCCCAGAGTAGTCCTCACTGGCTGACTCAGACTTCTCGAAAGTTCCTCCATGTTTCTTCATAAACATTCTCAGAGCTCCTTCTTCCTGACAGGGGCTACGCCAGGCTCTGAAGAGACAAGATTTCTGCTCTTCAACAGCTAGCAGTCTGGTGAGGGCATTTAACCAGTACAGCATGAGGCATGAGAAAGTACAACAGGTACAAAGTTCAGGGGAGGGTGTGATGAACTTTCCAGAAGAGTGAGGCAAGGAGTCAGGGAAACATTCACAGAGGGAGTGAGAGCAGAACAGAGACTCACAGAATGAATAGTAACAATAATTACAGTTCTGTTTATTGAATGTACTGTGTCCATGACTGCTAATCCTCTGAGAGGAGAAGTTCTAACCCAGGTCTGTCTGTCTGCAGTCTGGGAGCTGAACCACTAGGCCAAAACACCTCTTATGGCATAAACAAAATAAGAGTACGGGGGCAGACATGGAGGGAAAGGGCATGCCAGATGTATTCGTTTTCTATTGTGTAACAAAACATCACAAACTTGGCAACTTTAAACAACACCCGCATGTTACCTCACAGTTGTGTAGGTCAGAAGTCTGGCTTCTCTGCTCACAGTATCACAAAGCTGAAATCAAGATACCAGCTGGGCCCCGCTCTCATCTAGAGGCTCAGGAACGAATCCACTTCCAAGTTCATCCACGCTGCTGGCAGAATTCAGTTCCTGGCGGTTGTAGGACTAAGGTCCCTGTTTCCTTGCTGACTGTTGGTCATGAGGTACTCTCAGAGGCTGGGCTCACGTCCATTTTCCAGACAACAGAGGCAGATAGAATCTTCCTCCTGCTTCGAATCTCTGACTTCCTCTTCTGTTACCAGCTGGACAATCAAGACTTTTACATTTTGTTTATAGACACATCTGAAAGCTTAAAAACTGATAAACTGTGATTTCCATGTAACTGTGTTAGTATCATTCACTGCAGAAGTGGTGGTTGCTTTCTTTCATCACTTTTTCTTTTCCTCAAGTTCCTAACTGCCTTTATCTCCCCCTCATGTTTATCCAGTCTCTCTTTCACCCAGACTCCCTCTCTCCCCAGAAACCTCCTTCCAAGGCCCTCTATTCTCCTACTCCAGTCAGATCTGCTAGTGTCCAAGCCTGCTGGACATCTATCATCCTGACTTCCTTTCACAGCTTTCTCTGTGGGGTCCACTCTTTTCTGAAACTCACGTTTTCTTCTTTCATGGTTTATTTCCATGTTTGTCTGGAGCACACCGTCCAAGTAATCAGCTAAGGAAGACTGCATAGGAGGTAAATATTCTGACTCCTTGTGTGTCTCCATATGTCTTTATTAGACCCCTGTAATGGACGATCCAGCCTATGTAGAATTCCACACTGAACACTATGTTCCCTCAGCACTTGGAAGCACTTCTCCATTGCCTTCTAGCATCTAGCATTGCTCTGAGAATTCTGAAGTCATTCTGATTCTCATTCCTTTGTGGCCTTTTTTCTGTATTTTCATTTTTCTCCTCTCTGAAAGCTTTTAGATCTTCTCTTTATCCCTGTGTTCAAAAATGTTAGGCTATTGTACCTGAGTGTGAGCCATTTTTTAATTCATTTTTGGGGCACATATTGAGCTCTTTTAATATGGAGACTTTATAAACTTTGTTTATGGGAAATTTTCTTATGTAACTTTAAATAATTCCTCCTCTCCATTTTTATCTATTTTGGCTAGAATTTCCATTTGTTAGATTTTTAACTTCTTGGATATATCCCTTATGTCTCTTATATTTTCTACTTTCTTATCTTTTTATTTCACTCTTTGAGAAATTTCCTTAACTTGAAAATATTCTATTACCTATCAAATTAAAAAATGCATGTATATATATAAAAATTTTCAAGAGCTTTCTCTTGTTCTCTGGTTGTTTCTCTATTCTTCATACCTTCCAATTTTTAATTGATCAATACAATACCTCCTTGAATCTCTGTGGGGATATTAATAGAAAGTTAAAAAATTTTTTCAGTTCTTTTCTGCTACTTGTGTTACTTCCTCTGAGGTCATTTCATTTGTTTGTCTTACTCTCTTTCGAGGGGGAGGCATTCCTCAAATGTCTGCTGATCTTTGCTATCCATTCACATTTAAGAAAGAAGAACTAAAAAGCTTGCTGGTTAGCTAGAATGCCTTGGGTTGACTGGGCAGGCAGCCAGTCACTACAGCAGAGGACTTCCATCCCCACCCCACCCTAATGCCAAACATGAAGGGCTTTCTTCTGGGGACATATGCCTGGAGAGCAGACCTGACCTCTTGGTGCTCTGTGCCCAGCGCTGGGGAGAGACTATACAGTGTTTGGATTTCCAGTTAATCCCCCGTCTTAAGCTTTGCGTCTTGCTGGTTCCACCAAGGCCGACTGCCTCCTTCCTTGGCTATATCTTCCTCTCTGCGCACTCTATACTAAGGCTTTCTCTGTCCTGCTGCATCAGTTACCACTCCATCTGCTTTCTATTGTCCTGAAATTTGTTGCACTGTCTACTGAGGTTACCTCGCCCATTATCTTTATAGTTGTCAGTTTACATCCCTTATTTTATTTTTATTTTTTTTAAAGATTTTATTTTATTTTTTTCTCCCCAAAGCCCCCCAGTACACAGTTGTATATTCTTCATTGTGGGTCCTTGTAGTTGTGGCATGTGGGACGCTGCCTCAGCGTGGTTTGATGAGCAGTGCCATGTCCGCGCCCAGGATTCGAACTGACGAAACACTGGGCCGCCTGCAGCGGAGCGCGCGAACTTAACCACTTGGCCACGGGGCCAGCCCCTACATCCCTTATATTTTTAACAGTCATTTTAGAAGGTTCTCAAGAGAGAAGGAGATAAGCAGTCAATTTATCTTCCCCAGTGACGTGTCGGCCCGAGCTCTTTCTTCTATCCCTCTCATTACCACATGGGCCCAATGGTGTGGTCCTCAAAGTGTGTTTCAGGACTCCCATGCTCGCATCCTCCTCCCCTAGCTCCAGGCAGCTCCTCCTCACCTTTCAAGGCCCTCTCCTCCTCAGGAGAGGACTGGAGACTCCTTTCCTCTGAGGGGGCGTGTCAGGTGAGAACTTCTGGAAACCCAGTCCCTGTTGGTTCAGATGTACCAGCGAAGAGTGAATGGAGGGATTTCAGTTCTGGGGCTTGGTTTGGAGAAGCCACATTTCAGGCATGAATGCAGTTCTTCTGTGTCTTGAGCCCCTAAAATGATCCCATGTTACTCACTGCTGATAACAGCACAAGAGTGACTCTCGCGAAGGGCTGAGACAGGCCAGTTGTGGCTGGGCAGAGGCTGCTGCTACTCAGCACGACTCCCTCCATCCCCAGGCCTGTACGTGCAGCCTGTGATCCCCGAGGGGCTGTTGCTCTCCCTGACCTATGAGCCTGGAAAGTCTGGTTGCTCCGGAGGTGACTCTGCATGTCAGGCCTCTGTGGGACACACCTGGACTGGGACACCAGGCCTCCCTGAGTCTTGGAGGGCTCCTCCCAGAGGATCAGGTGGGATCTGATCGACCATCCTGGTTTCCTGCCCTGTACTGAGGTGCTTCTGGGATGGGAGATTTTCAGCACTAAAACTGGAAAGTCCTGGGCAAATTGGGACGAACTGGTCACTCTACCTGCAGAGGACTGCTCCCCTATCCCCTGCCTCCTGCCCCAACCTCAGGCTGGTTTCTAGAGAAGAAGGTCCAGGGCCTGACTGAGTGCTCTAAGCCGATTGCTCAGGGTCCCAACTGGGCCCCTCTCATCAGCCCCCAAATTACAGCTCCCCCCAACCGCTCCCCCACGGTTGAGCTATAAAGCACAGTCCAGCTTCTCCCAGGGCAGAAACCCCACTGCAGCCTCCCTCGCAGGGCCCCTCAGCTCTGCTTGTGCCCCCGGAGATGGAAGCTGGGCACATCCAGAGGCAGCTAGGTCCCTCACAAAGTGCTTTCCTGACTCCTCCCCTCAGTGGTCTCAGCAATGACGTCCATAACCACACAGAACAAGTGAAAAAGTTGGGTTCCTCTTTCTCGTCTCAACTAATAACATGATAAAATAATGATGATGCTAACATGTACAGACCACTTGTGTGTCAGATCTCATGCTAAGCTCTATGTATCATCTCATTTAATTCTCAGAACCACCTTAGAGGCAGCTATTATTATTCCTATTTGACAAATGAGGACATTGAAGCTCAGAGAGGCTAACTTGCTCCGAGTCACACAGCTAGTAGAAATTTCAGAAATAGAACTCACACCTAGGAGTATCTTATGCCGAAGCCTAAGAATTTGAAACTGTCTTGAAATACCCACTTTAAGTCCCACCTTCTCCAGAAAGTCTTTGTTGATCACGCTTGCCTCCTGCACCAAACTTTGACAGAAAATCAGCTCACATGGCTTAAACCTTTAAGATATTATGTGTTTATTTAAGAAGTCCAGAGGGGCTAGTCCAAGGGCTGGTATGGTGGCTCGTAGGTAACAAGGACCATGACTCTTTCCATCTTACCACATCATCGTCCTCAGGGTGTGGGTATAGTAGATTACATTTTCCAAAGCAGGATGCAGCAGTATCTCCCATGCCACTTGCTCTTCTGCAATGTGACCACGCCATTCCCTCATCAAGAGGTGGAGTCTAATTCTCTTCCCTCTGAATCTGGGCTGGCCTTAGTGACTAGCTTAACCAATAGAATGTGGTGGAAATAACATTTTGATCTTTCAAGTTAGTTCATGAGCCTTGCAGCATCTGTCTGGGCCTCTTAAAATATTTAGTTTTTGAAATACTCGGAAACCAGCAGCCATGCTATGGGACAACCAAGCACATGGAGAGGCCATGTGCAGTGTCCTGGTCAGAGGCCCGGCTGAGCTCCCCTCAGCATCAACTGCCAGCTATGAGTGAGCCATCCAGGACATCCACCCTAGGTGAGCCTTTAAATGCCTCTGCCCGAGCCTCTATCAGACTGCAACCACATAAGGAACTCAAGTGAGAACCATCTCGTTGAGCCTAATCAGCCTACAGAATGCTGAAAGATATAATAAATTGTCGTTTTAACATATCAAATTTTTGGAGTGATTTGTTATGCAGCAATAGATGATTGGAATGGTTGGCTTTCTTCCTTTAGCCTGTTGCCTCAAGTTACAAGATGGCTGCTTCAGCTCCAAGCATCATTATAAACAACCACATCTAAAAGCACAAGTGAAGGAGTGAATACGGAACAAAGGCTTTCTCCTTGAGTGACTTTAAGAAGGAGGAAAGTCTTACTCAGCAGTGTCCAAGCAGAACCCCCCACGTATCTCATTGGCCAGAACTGGGTCACACAGCCTCTCCTAATCACTTGGGAGGCTGGGTACAACCTATTTAGAGGGAGGTAGGCAGAGGGAAAGGAGGCTAGCGTGACTGTTGGGTGGGCAACCAACAATGTCTGCCATATTTGTTAATGTGGTGGTTATTCTGAGAGAAAGAAGAATCAGGGAGAAAAAGACCCTGCACCGAACAAGGAACCTTCACTGCTCTCTCCAGAAGCGAAGCTGACTCAGTGGGAACAAGTTTGTTGAGAACTCCTTCTTTACTGGGGAAGCACGGTGTGGTGGCTGGAGTCCTCCTCTGGGAGGCAGAACCTGGCTCTACTGCTTGCTAGCTTGATGGTTATATTGGTGGATTAGTTGCCCCTTCTGTGCCTCAGTTTCCTCATCTGTACAATGATGCACAGGCTAGGAGAAACCAGGGCAGAAGGGAAGAGCTGGAGCCTTGACGTGTGTGAAGGCTGCACACTGCCCAAGTCAAGCTCCTCAGAGCCTGCCTCCAGACACAGATGTTGGGATTTGCCCAAGAAACCCTAATCACTTAATGAGAAATGAAAATGCTGCCTGGTTCCTCCACTTAATTGCCCCTTTGAAAACAGCACACGGGAGATTTATAGTAATCACCATAATCGCCTCGTAAAAACCTGAGAATTTGAAGACAGACACGCCTCATTTCTGGGAGGAATTAGAGGCAAAATTTAAGGCAAGGAATTCCTGGCCTGCCTTGGCCTTGGCTCCCTGGAATCCAGGACTCTGCCCACAGAGAGCCTGCCACCCTGGGCAGCCTCCTGGCCCCAGCCAAATATCATCTAAATGCTCCGTCTTCTGCCAGGGTTTCCTCACGGGCCTGCTCCCCGCACCTCTATCACTGGTACCGCCTAAGGACTGTAGACCAAACCTACCAAGAAGGCCCGACATCCCTGATGGGGGTCCTGTAGGAGGAGACGGGCGCCTTGTTGCGTCCACTTGCAACAGCTGAGCTGCAGGATGAGCGGGGAAGTCAGGGGACACACAGGCTGTCCCTGGCCTATGGAAAGTCACAGCTCCGAGGTTCTCCTGAGGCCCTCCAGTCTCGATGTGCACACCTCCCATGACAAGGTGGTCTGATCTCCCAGGACTGAGACCCTGACAGCAAGAAGGTTCGCACTCTGCCCTGAAGCCATCTGTTCCTTTCACCTCCTCATAAGTGGACTCAGAAGCCCCGAGTGTCAAGGTTACAGCTGTCCTCTGGGGCTGCCTCTCCAGCTTCTCCCCTCAATAATAATTTCTTGCTTGCTTCCCTCTCACTCTTCTCTACTCATCCATTCAAAACCATCTATCAAATCCCTAAGCTGTGCCAGAAACTATCAATTCTTACCATAGTAGTCAGAGTGGTCCTTCTAAAACCTCAGTCAGATCAAGCTAGTCCTGTCCCCCCTCCACACTTCCCGGGTCAAAGGGAAGGCGAAGCCCTCTGCTCACTTGGCTCCAGCCACACTTGCATCCATGTTCCTGGAAAACGCCGGGGACCCTCCTGCCTCAGCACCTTTGCACTTGCTGTTCCCACTGCCTGGAACGCCCTTCCCCCATGTACACAAATGGCTCCCTCCCTCCCTCTCTTCCAGGCCCTTCTTGACCTCTCTACAGAAAACCGTACCCCGCCCTCTCTATTAGCCTCCCTGCTTCTTTCTGTCCATCATGCTTGTTACCTTCTAAGATACAGCATGCTGCAAGATCTGCTGTCTGTCTCTCCACACTAGGAGCTAAGGTCCAAAGAGCAGGGATTTGTGTTGTTTTTTTTTCACTACTGTATCCCAGACACTTAGCACAGTGGCTGGCACACAGCCGGCGTTCAATGCATACGTGGTGAGAGACGGAACAAATGCGGATAGAGCAGTGAAGAAGATAAAGCCCCTACCCTCCTGGAACTTACGGTCTGACAGTGGAGGCAGACATTAGACAGTCACCCACAGGACTGAGGGACTCAACTGTGATGGACGCTGGAGGGAAAGCGGCAGTTGTGAGGGGGGTGCCTGACGGTGTGCCAGGGAGGCCGGTCTGCGGAGCCTGCAGAGCTGCCGAGAGGACTGGATGCATAGGGTGATGAGGGTTGGGGCCATGAAGCTTTGGGAGGACGAGGCGCTGGAGAAGCTCAGGTTGCCACCTCCAGACCCTCTAAAGGCAGTCCCACTCCATGATGAGAGGACAGCCATCTGCAAACCGGGCTCAAGTCCCCGCTCTGCCACTTCCCGGCCATTCACCCTGGGCCGAGGCACCTGGGGGCCAGAGCACTTGTTTCCACATCTGTCAGTTGGAGAAGGGATAACTAGCTCCCAGGCTTTCTGGGAGGAACAGATGGAAGATGTGTCAGAGCTGGAACCAGTAGGTACTCAGTAAGAACTGACTCATTTCCTGTTCCTTTCTTCTTTGTCAAACCTTTTCACATCCACTCTCTTTGAGTCTGGCCACCCCAATCTCTCTCCTGGCCCCGCATGAGCTTGGGGAGTGGTACGAGGAAGGGAAGCATCTTCTCACCCCGAATGTAAACCTGCAGGTTAACAGAGATTAGCAGGATCTTCTGGGGGCTCATCTGACAGGAGATCAGACTGATCTCCTCTGTGCCCCAGGCTCTCTTGGGCTCCAGGCCAAACAGGCTTGCCTCTGGAGCCATTGACTCTATCTCCCATCAGCCTCGAGGCCTGATGCCTGTTGGCCCTAGGACCACGGGACTAGAATGAAGAGGGGGCCAGAGGGTGGCTGACACTGCTGGGCTGAGACGCAGCCCACTGCCTCACTTTGGTGGGGAGCCCTCCTTGACTGACTTACCACCTAGAGAGAGCCCCCTGCACATACCCGTGCACACACACACACATGCACGCACATGCAACACACACATGTATCCAGACACCGCTCCCAACTCCACAGCCCCCTTGGGAGGACAGATATCTGCTCCCTCAAATCTTGCTCTCCCTCCTGACAGGTAAGTGGGGGAGGGAGGCTGATGAGAAGGCAGCAAAAACACCTCTTCTTCGCATGGTTAGCATGGACAGTGGACACACTCAGGGGTTTGGCAAACTTTCGGTCCCCGTGTTGGGCAATAGAGAAGCAGATGAATCCGATCTGAGTCCTGGCCTCAGGGCTCACGTTCCAGTGGGGGAAATAGACACCTGCACAGATAATTATAACATAAATGACATGGCTGAGGGTCCAGGTGGGAGCCCACAGAGAGAGAGCCTGAGTTCCACTTTAGGGGTTGGGAGAGGGTGATAGGAAAGGCTTTCGGGATAAGGTCAGCTTTGAGCTGGCCTGAGATGAGACAGACGGGCTCGTCGGTGGGTGGACCTGCATGAATAGAGGCACAGGGGTGGAGAGTGAGGGGCTGGCGGGAAATGGCGAACTGCCTGAGGTCGCTGGAGCGAGGTGGGACAGCACCGCTTTCCCTGCAATGATCTGGTTTGTAACTGGCCCTGAGAACCCCCCAGGGGTCGTGCCTCCCAACCCCTCCCTACGCCCGCCTCACACCTTGGATGACTTTGGACGGCTCCTAGGGGACCAGAAGACCACGGTCTTTCTTCTTTACTGTGTCACCTCCCTGCGTGGCCCTACATGCAACTCCTTCTAATCACCTCCCTTGCATCACCTCGAGTGTCCAAGAAGCGCTCCCAGCTCTTCTCTCCCTGCTTCCACGCATCTTATCTTCAACAGGAGTCCGGATGCTCCAGGGAAGCCGTCCTGACGCTCCAGCCCACGCCAGCCTCCTTGTTGGACTACCTACAGTGACTGCAGTGGCCACGTGGCTTCAGCAATGACCCCCTTCAGTAGAGGCACTTTGCTACACGCTGTGTGTGGATGCTACTTTCACAACAAGAAATCCACTAGAGGCAGTTTAGACAAAGAAAGGGGGCTTGACTACAGCGACTTGGAGTCTCAAGCAACGTAAGGCAGAAGAGGATTTACGCCAGCTCAGGAACCCAGGGGTGGGTTAGTTCCCTGCCTCCACCCTTGCCTCCTCGTTCTTTTCTCTTCCCAGACTGCCCTTCTTTGCCCCTCCGGTCAGATGGGGGAAAACACGATTGCTCGCAGCACCTGACAGGTCCAGCCACGTGAAAAACACTTCCCAATTCCCCAGAACAGGAGGCTGGACCAACCAAAGCAGGTGTCCAACTCTGGGCCACTCAGCTTTGGGAAGGGGAATGGGGTCACATAGGACTAACATGGCTGCCAAGCTACTCCTCCGGGAGTCATTCCCATAGTCACGGGGATTGGTGGGTGGGCTGTTGCAAGAGAAGGGAAATTGTCATGAGCAGAGCAGGTACCCGAAAGATGTCTATCACATATCGATAATGTAATGTGACTAAATGCTCATGAATTCCAGTTCCAGACTATCCTACTGACCTACTCTGTGACTTCAGGCAAGTCCTGACCTTCTTAGGGCAGCAGTTTCTTCCTTGGCACACAAGGGAGAGTGGGACTAAGTGTTCTGTTGGGCTCCTTAACTCTCCGGGACTTGGGGCCAATTACTTACCCTCTTTGAACCTCAGTTTTCTCATCTGTAAAATAGGAGTAATGATATCCACTCACAGAGTTATTGTAAGACAGTAGGCGTGAAAATATCTAACATGGATTGGGTACAGAGACGCTGAAGAAATGTGAGTGTCTAGTAGATTTAGACTGAGGTGGCTGCCCAGCTCACAGTGATTCCCGCCGAGGGTCACAGCTGTGATAACCCACGTGTTTGGGAGACTCGCTCCTCCTCTAGTCGTGAGCTGCCGTCACCCGACAACGACGTGCTAAGGGGGGAGCATGGGTCCCAAATTGGATCACTCGGGTGCTTCTCTGGGGCTTGTTTCCAACTGCAGCTCTTTTGTCTCTGTTTGCAGAACTGTAGGGACTGGAGCATGAAGCTGCTGACAGCCAGGTCCCCAACCTCGTGGAGAAAGTGGTCTGAAAGTGAAGCTGACATGAGACGATGTTTGAGTATTTGGTTCCAGACATCCCTAAATCCACTTTCATCCTTGCTGTGATTTATTAGCCAATACATCATCCCTGTCATTTTTCTTAAGTTAGTTTGAGTTGGTATTCTGTCACTTGCAACCGATGACTCCTGAAATACCTTCTCCCTTCCCTCTCTAAGCCCCCGTCTCCTTATCTGTAAAATGATGGGGCTGCATCCTGCTCCCTTCATCTCTGCTGCTCTATTACTGTATTCATCAATTTATTCATTCCATCAATTAGTCAGTCAGTCAGCATCCACTGTGCATCTATTCTGTCTCTGGCCCTATGCTGGACAGTGGGACTCTTCTTAGAGGAAAAATTCACATCCCCAGTTCTCAAAACTCACAGACTTACGCAGGGAGGGAGCTGGGAAAGCAGTCAGTGCTGAGTGTGGTAGCGGCTGTGACAAGGGGAAGCACAGCCGCTGTAAGGGAGTCAGAGAAGGAGACATAGCCCCATTTGGAAGGCTTCCTGGAGGAGGTGGCACAAGCTGAGCTTTTCAGATGGGGGTGGGCATGGAGAGAGGAAGAAGGGCATTCCAGGCAGAAGAACCCACCTTTGTACGGGCCCAAAGGAGACAGAGAGAAAGCGGCAGCCTGAGGCCAGAGGGAAGGGGATGCAAGAGATGAACTTATTTGTATTTTCCACCCATTTAACTTCTGGGAAAAAAAACCAACAAAACCTCCATTTTTTAAGCTTGGAAAATCCCCAGGGTGGAGTCTTTGAATGGAGATGACAGGAAGTGACTCTTGACCACAGTAAAGCACTGGAGGGAATGATTCTTCCCCAGCCGGCTGCCCCACGGGTCCGTGGTCCCATCAGGGAAGCCATGCTCAGTGGCATCTAGCGGCTGGTCCTAAGGCTGTTGGACCCATCTAAAAATAGGAAGGCTGGGAGCCTAATGCCAAGCAGACAGCAGAAGAGCAGCCCAGGCAGGCCTGGGAGGAGTGTAAACATCCCTCCTGTGGAGGAAACATACTCATTACATTCTGAGCAAAGGCAGTTCACAATGCGCCCTGGAGAAAACATGCAGTCATTGCCCCCAAACATGCCAAAGCTCTGCTAATGGC
Source organism: Equus quagga (assembly GCF_021613505.1). Taxonomy (NCBI): domain Eukaryota; kingdom Metazoa; phylum Chordata; class Mammalia; order Perissodactyla; family Equidae; genus Equus; species Equus quagga. Next base: position 11,222,546 of record NC_060271.1, on the reverse strand, counting down.
TGCATGCCTGCTCCAAAGGCATAAACTGTTCCAGATGCTGCTTCTTGCCTCTGGGAGAGCCCTTCCTTCTTCCTGCCCGAGGTTCTGGACTTTTCCTTGGGGTCTAGCTCTTTGGGAGACATACAGTCAGCAGGGTGTCTTGGGGTAAGTGATTGCCCTCTCTGGGCCTCATAGGAGCAGCCTAGGGGGTCTTGGCCTTAGCGGACTGTTGTGGAGACTATGCCTGCCTGCCTGGTGGGTGTTGAGAGAAGGGTGCCAGGCAGGAAGCCAGGAGCCAGTGCTCTGGGTGACTTGGGGGTGAGGGAGGTGGGCTCTAAACTGGAGTGTTTTCAGTTTCGGCCTCTATCAAGTGGTCTGTAGAGAAGCAGTCATTTGCAAACTCTAAGCCCCAGATGCACTCCGGGATTGCTACCGCTGGATGAGCACTGGAGCGTGGAACTGTCTGCCGGCGACTCCGCGCGGCTCCCTGCCCCTCTGTGAACCTCCACTCCCTCCTCTGTAAACTGGGGGTGGCTTCTGAAATTAACATTTGTTTCCTCTGGTTAAAGAACCCATGCATGCTAATTGTCTATTTTTAAAAAAATTTAATCAACCCTCTTTGAATAGGTGATAGACTCAGATGATTCCAAGTTCCAAAGATGCAAATGATACAGAGTTAAAGTCTTTCTCACTCCTGTTCCATAACCACACAGTTTTCTTCCACCGAGGCAACCATCGTTATTGGTTTCTGGTGTGTTAAATATGTATAAATTTTAAAAACTTTTTATTGAAGCATTAATACATATATATACAGCAAAGTACATATGTCTCAAAAGCACAACTCAGTGAATAATGTTCATAGTTTTAATTGCTAAAAAAAAAAAAGAAGAAAAATTACCCCAAATCCATCACTGAGAGATAAAACTGTTGATATGTTGGTGTATTGTCTTCCCATTCTTTTTCTATGTATGGATATGTTCATAAACATTGGAACTATACTGTGCAACTTTTGTACCCTGTTTTTTATATTTAACATTATATCATGAACATTTCCTCATGTCATGAAAAAATCCCTCAAAAATTTTCTTCTTTCAATGTTTGCCTAATGTTTCAAGGAATGGACCCAACCTCACTGCAGGACTTTAGGTTCAATGTTTCCCCTCTTGTAAATAACACCGTGATGACCATCTTTGAACGTGCATCGTTGAGCACCTCTCTCAAGATGCAGGGAATGGTCGATCACATGGTATGAACTCCAAGTGAAAGGGGTTGGGCACGCCTGACTCCCAGAGTCCTGGGCAGGGACGGCAGGGAAGGCTCTGGCCTAGTGCTGGGTGCACACAGCGGCTCCATGAGTGGCAGCTGAGGGGTCCCAGGACAGGCAAGTGCCTGCTCCTCCTCCCCGAGAGGCCCTGCTCTCTAGGCCCTTCCTCCCTTTGCTTCCTGACAACCACAAAGGAGAGTCTCTGTCTTGTCTGAGTTTTAGCATTTTAATCTTTGGAGTCTTGCCAAGTGGTGAGCTGGTGAATGTTTAACAGCTAGATCTCAGGGCTAGGGGGGTAGGTTCTGATTGTAGCATTTCCAGATTTCTATGGCATAAAACCTCCCCCGCAGCCGATTTCAAACTACCAACATGTCCTGGAAAGCAGAGTTAGAGGAGACACACCTCATCTCACGAGGTGGTGGGCGCTGGCTCCAGCACATCGTCCTCCTCTTTCCACCTGCCCAAGTCTCCTTCTGCTTAACCCCTCCCATTCCGCCCCACCCTGTCATCCAAGGAGATAGAGATGGAACACTTCGTGGGAGGTGAATGTTGCTAAAGAACCAGAACATCTTCCTCCAGTTCCGTGAAGGAGAAACTGAGGCTCCATTTGGTCAGGATGATTGCCCCAGGTCACCCAGCAGGTGATCTTCACAGGGTGTTAGTCCCTGGTCCCTGCTTGGGACACTTCTCAGATAGAAGCCCGTGCTTCTGGCTGTGGAAACGCACTGTTTTTTCTAACCGCTCCTCTTCCTCTTTGGTGACTTCTGTGCCTGGATGTCAAGGGGCCGAGAGACAAGCGGGAAGGCAGACACTGTGAGCAGCTCAGTCCCGGCCGAGAGGTGAGGGCTCTGCAGAAGCCGCCCTGTTCAGTCCTCCAGTCTGGGCTCCCAGCCTCCTCTCTTCGCCCTGTTCCAGACATTGTTGCGGCTCCTCTGCCTCCTTCTAAGGGAAGTGTTTTTTCAGTTTCTACCCTCTTCCACACAGCCACCTGCTTCGTGGGAAAGGGAGCCACCCCAGTTCTGGGGCTAGGTGGGCTCTGATCAGTCCTAAGCAGACCTGCAATTCATTCCTCCTCGCCACTGATTGGCTTAGGGATGGGACAGTGATCCAATTCTGACCAATGAGAGCTGAAGAGACACTGGGGTGGGCGGAGGGGGGCTTTCCTCCCTAAGACACAGGCACTGAAAGAGACAGCTTCTCTCCTTTTTCTGGAGACTTGCAACTCTGTGTAGTTTCGGGTGCTGTAATTATCTCGCCACAGCCTTAAGATGGGGCCGGCCCATGACGGACAGCAGAGCCAAGAGACTCACAGAAAAGGGGAGCCAGAGCCCTAACTACATCCTGCCTCTGACCTTCTTGTTAGGGAGAAAATGTATTTCCTGACAACATAAATTGCTTTAAGTTGAGGTTTTCTGTTACTTGGAGCCAAAAACATCCTAAATGATAGAAACCTTCGAGCCCATCGTCCACACTGCAAGTGCAGTGGCTGTTGTACAACAGGAGTCTTATCACATCGCTTCCTGGTTCCAGTCCTTCAATGGCTTCTTTTCGAAGTTAGGGTAAAGTCTTTGTTCCGTGTCTCCACTCCCCCCATAACGCCTACCCCGCTCCCAGATGAATGCCAGCCCCTGAGTAGGGCCGTTGGTCTTCCTCACTGGCTGTCTGCCGCCCAGATAGAGTCCACCACAGGCAGGTACTTCATAAATACTGTTGAATGAACAGAATCCTGGGCTCCATTTTGGCCTTTGCACTGACTTGCTATGGGACTTTAGGCAAGTCCCTCCCCTTTCTGGACCTCAATACCCAAAGCTGTAAAGAAGGCATATGAGACTGAGGCGGTAGTTTAAGAATGGGGATTAACAATACCTCTTAGCTACTCCATATGATAGTAGTTCTGCTTTTAGTATCCATTGATGGATTAAAAATAAAAACAACTGCAAAGCTTTTAAATGTGGGTATTTATCAGTCACTCAGCATCGACATCCGTTTGAAACACATTCATACTTGTGTGTGAGACATTGGCCATCCTCTTTACAGACAGCCCTGGGGGCCATGCGGATTCCAGGGGCCCTGCCTGAGGGGCCCATAGGCTGGAACTCACTGGGCTAGATCATCTCAGAGGTCTTCAGGCACGAGGGGCTTATGTGTCTAATCTGGGCCACAGGAGTTGTGCAACTTGCTCAGGATCACACAGCAAATGAGTAGTGGGTTCAAACTCCCTCTTCTTCAGCCCGGCTCCCTTGGCCCAGCCAGCCTGGCTGACGGCACCTCCCCCTCAGCTTCCCTGGAAATGAGAAGCGGGGAGCCTGGGAGCCCTGAGATTGCCCAGGGTTCAGGGGTGAGGCAGATGGCAGAACGCAGAACGCTGACAGCCCGAAATGACACGGAACATACTTCAGATGCCGGGTGTGTGGTTAGGAGCGGCTGGAATTACACCCTCAGGGCTGAGCCAACACTGTCTCAGTCCGAGCCTGAACGGAGTCTGGACCCTGCTGAGGCAAGAACCGTGGGGGGCGTCTGGGCCCCCGGCTGCAGAGCTGAGCAGAGAGGCAGTGAGGGCAGGAGGCAGATTCCCAGCTGGAACTCAGGCACAGGGTTCTTTTGCCTTTCCAGACATGTGTGGTCATTTGTTTGTTCATCCATTTATCGTTCATTCATTCATTCAGCAAGGCAGTTGGTCAGTCACTCAACAAATGCTCGCTGAGCCGTGCCGCTCTATAGCCTGGCCTAGGGTCCGTGGAGGAACTGAGCACAGAGGGAGGCAAACGCAGAGCATGTGCTGAAGTCTCTCTGGGTGCGGTCAGGCCAGAGGCACCAGCGGGACTTTTGCCTGGGGAAGGAGAAATTGGGAGATGGCTTCCAGGGGATAAAGTGGTGATCTTCTGGGAGCAGTTGTTAGAGGACAAAAAGGAGTACAGCAGGCAGGCCAGGCAGTCTCTCAGAGGGAAAGATGGGACTTCTTGTTAATAAGGGTCTTAGGAGATTGAGGGAATGGGAAAATAAAGGAGACTATTTGCATCTAAAGCTGGCAAAGCCGGTTCTGCTCACTTGGTTAGCGAAGTCTCCCTGGCCCTCTGGCCGACAGGAGCTCTGTAGAGAGTGTGTGTGCGAGCAGGAAGCAGGGCACGGGGGATTGGTGGGGATGAGGCAGTAGGGCCTCAGCTCAGGTCAGTTGGTGCCCGCCAGCTGTGTTAGTGGTGTGGTCTGGCTCCTGAGGGGATGGGGAGCCACTGAAGGTGTGGGAGCAGGGGCCACTGATGAGCATTGCTCTAGCTGCTGAGTAGAGAAGGAATCAGAGGGGAGGGAGGGAGACAGCCAGGCGGCTGCTGCAGTGTGAGAACTGATACTGGCCTGGAGGAGGAGTGACACAGAGGGACAGGAGAAGAGAGTGGATTTGAAAGAGATTTCTGAGAACTGACTGGTCTCGGTGACTGGAGGTGGCTGGAGAGGGAGAGAAAGGAATAGAGGATGATGGCCAGTTCCTGGTTGTGTGACGAAGTCGATATTGAAGTCACTCTCTGAGAGGGATGGCTGGAGGTTGTCTCTCTTCCTGGTCTGGGGTGAATGGGAACGAGGGTCTGATGTTCCCCGAGAGCCAAGCCTTGGTTCCCACCTCATCGCGCTTGGCCCCCTATCTGGTCTCTTCGCCTCCTGCCTCTGGCCTCTCTAGTCGATCCGCTGCCACCCTGATCTAAACAAGGAATCGGACCATGCCACTCTCCCATTGAAAAATTCTCAACGGCCCCCTGTTCTCTCCAGGAAGATCCGAGCTCCTGAGCTTGGCAAATCAAGTCATCTACGGTCTGAGCTCATGTGCCTTCTTTGTCTCAGTCCCTCGACACTGTGCACTAGCCACAGTGACTAATAATAGTAAGAGAGCACCACCACAGCTAACACTTACACAGCATTGATATGTGCCACTTGTGGCCTAAGAACTTTACATATATTAGGTCATGTCATTCTTAGTAGAAAAACATTGACAGTCTTGCACTTCCCAGAAAGGACCATTTCCTCTTGCCGTCAGAAGTTTGACCCCTGGTTTTCTTGTCCTAGGATCCAGCCTTCCTTCCAGCCATCTGATACATACTTACTGACCATCAACTTGTGCCAAGCACTATCCTAAGTGCCAGGGATCCAAACACGAGTGGGACATGGTACCTGCCCAGAGTGTATACAGAGTCCAGTGCGGGAGACGGACACCTGAAGAGTCGGGAAGGTAAGTGCAGTGATGGAGATGTGATGGGGGCACAGAGAATGAGCCCCAATCCAGCCTGGGGCTGCCCCTGCTGGCCAGCTGGAGCTTTACCCCCTCCAGGAAGCCTCCTGAGTTTGCCAGGCTGGGTGAGGCCCCTCTTCTGTGCCCCTGCAGTCCCTCCTCTGCCCACATCACACACTGACCACTCTGTATGGGGAGTGTCTGTGTGGCTGCCCGCTCTGAGCGCAGCGAAGGCAGCGAACAGTCTGACTCGTCCCTGACCCAGCACCCAGGCGGCCTGGACACAGCCTTTCAGGATTTGCTGAGTGGAAGTGCTGGAGGAATGAAGAGTCATGAGGAGGGGTATCATACTCCTGGGCTGGTCTCTGATGCTCGCAGAGTCAGGCCTGCCCTTGTTCCCTTTCCTGAGCCTGACTCAGACCCTTACCCCAGAGGGCACCCCACAGGGGTCAGGCCTGTGGGTAAGGCTGGGCTGCTGCTCTCAACCCTAGTTTAGGAGCAGCCTGGTTGGACAAGGCCACATGAGAATTGGGGCCCTGTATGCTCCCCAGCCAGGTCGGAACTGTCTGCCCCAGGATCCTGAGGAAGGAGCAGCATCCTGGGCAGCTCTGGTTTTGAGGGTAAGAGCGAGGAGGCCCCGCAGCAGCCTCAGGATCTCTGGGTGGCAGGGGGTTGGGTAGGGGTGTCTCTGAGAGTTCCTTTGGTTCCTGAGCCGCTTCTGCAGCCTCTGGGCTATGGGATCCGTGGATGCTATGATGGAAGTCTTTAGGAATAAATGACTCCAGAGTGTTCTCAAACTAGAGGGATTTGAGGAGTATTCCAGGAAGCCTTATGGGGTCTGGTGACAGCCCAGGCTGGCCCCTTGGACTCTCATTGGGTTAACATAGCTCTTTCTCCCCAGAGTTCTGGGGGTAGGGATGGGGGCAATCATGGGGCCCTCCTAGAGGGGCTGTAAACTTGGGGAAGGACTTGAAATGACTTTCAGCCTCAGCCCCTCTCCCAGCCAGAGTGCTTGGGAAGCTCTGTCCCCAACACTCTGCTCCTGGCCTCGAAGCCCATCTTGGCTCATGGTGCCTCTGTTGAGGGGGCTGGGGGCAGGGAGCCTTGGGGGCTGATGCTAACAGCTTTGGACAGGGTGGGAATTTCCACTCCTATCTAGGGAGCCATCAACGCTGTGTGCCCTGACCTGGGCCTTTGGCCTCCAAAGGGCAGTGGGAAGGCCGGCCCCAGGGCCAATCCCTGGCCATTAATCCCTCCTGCCAGCCTGAATATCCACCCAGCGTGGTCAGACAAAGGACTGCCCAGCCCAGCCACTATGTTCCCCCCGCCCCAGGGGCTCCACTCAGACGTTGGGCCGCCTGGAATCCAGGCCCATGAGAAAGGGGCCGCCTTCACTGGCCATCTTATGCCCGGATGCTCAGCCGCATCCCGTCCGGCCCAGGGCCTGTGAAAAGAGGGCCCAGCCACGCTGAAAACACGGATTAGCCCTTGGGCTACCCCCTCACTCCGGCCTGCTCGGCTCTGGGAAGCAGGCCCAATGGAGGGGGCCAGGCAGGCACAGAGAACTGGAAAAGTCTGGGTTCTCACCCCTTTGGCCCAGCTCCCTGCCCCCACCTTTCCCAGGATCAGCACAGCCGACCTGCACGTTCAGTGTCGTTTACTCAACATATACTATGTCCCAGGCTCTACGCACGCACTTAGTCTGCCGTAGGAGGCAGTAAGAGCCACTCTCCATCTGAGGGTGTGAGACAGAGGCTGTGGCAGAGGCTTCGGAGGGGGCTTCAGCCCTAAGGGAGGGTGGGGAAGATGGTGCCTCTGGCTCTGTGTGAGTCTAGCTGCAGGGTGTGCTGCACCTGGTTGAAAATCCACAGGCTCTGAAATCCTGTCTCTGGCTCTGCCCCTCCCCTTCCCTTCCTGCTTTAATAGTGGAAATGCCAGTGTGTAGTAGAAAAGAAGTCTCCTTTTGCCCAGGGCCAGTGTGGGCCAGGCACTTTCACACACGACCCATCCGAATCTCCCAACAGCGCTGAGAGGGTTCATCACTGCCCCCATTTGGCAGGTGAGGAGACCCAGGCTCAAGGGAGCAACGGGCCGCGGGTCCCTCAGCTCTTGGTGCTAGATTCCTCGCTGCTGCAGCCGCGTGTCTTGGCTTCTTTGGTGAGCTGTTTGTGGTGACTGCACTGTCCTGTCCATAAGGCCTGTGCTCAGACTGCAGAATGCCAGGAAGAGCGTCCTGAGGCGGGACCTGTTCTCCTATAAGCCAGGGGTTGTTGCCTCTTCGTTGTTGTGGGGCGAGGGGTTGTCTCTAGACCTCCGAGTGTCATCATCTCCTTCCCCTCTGCTTCTGCAGCCCCCTCTGCCCACCTCTCTCATAGTTGTAATTGTCTGTGTCCATCTCTCCACCAGGCTGTGAGTCTCTTCATCTCTGTTTTCCCTGAGTGCTGGCAAAGGGCCTGGCACAGAAGTGCTTGGTGAATGAGGTGGACCAAACTGAGGCCTGGAGAACTGAGGGAGAGATGGATCTGGAATCCACGCGGCACTGACAGGACTCACAGACTGCTTGGATGTGGGCGTGATGGGGGAGGGAGGAGCCCATGATCATGTCCACATTTCTGATCTGGGTGGCGAGGGCAAACACCATGTGCTGAGATCTGGAACACAGGAGGGGGAGCAGGCGGGGGTCAGGGGCTGCCGTGGGCTGAGGGTGATGCCCAGTGGTCACCTGGATATGCTGACCCGGAGGTCAGGAGAGAGGCTAGGCATCAATCAACTTTGCAGCTGAAATTGTAAGAGCTGGAAGAACCCTTGAGCAAAGCATTTCTACAGTCTCAGCTATAAAATCCGGTGTTCTTAGCAGAGTCCAGTGCTCTGAACTCTGGGTTTAAGGCCAGCTCTGCCACTTAGTAGCCGTGTAAAGTTGGCTAAGTCACTTTAACCTCTCGGACCCTCAGTTTTCTCCTTTGCAAAACAGAATAATAACAGCATCCACCTCACAAGGCGTTCACACTTAAGTGAGAAAATGCATATCTGGTCTGTGGAAGCACTTGGGGGCTCTCTCTGACACAGTAACTGCTCCTTGGAACTCCGGGCTGAGCAGGCCCGCTTTGCGCATCTTCCCAGCCGGCACGCTGTGTGTGTAAGAAAGGGAACCTTTTTCTAGGACAGAAGGGGCATGGAGAGGCAGCAGCCAGAAAGGCAACTCCAAGTTGTGGATGTTCTGGGGGCTCTTGATTTAAAGCAGTTGGTCCTCTAGTTCCAAAATCTGCTAGTTGGACCACTTTTCACCATTCCGTTTTTTCAAAGAATGCTCACAAGTGGGCTGGACAGGACAGGGTTGTGGGGCAGGTAGCAGAGAGAGGAGATGGTGACCTTGCAGCCACCAAAGGTCCTCCCTTGAGACAAAGCCCGCCTCGCTCTGCCCTTCCCTGCACCCTACCCTTCCACATTGCCTAATGTCCGAGGGTGGGCCGACGCCTCCCTGACCAGCACAGCGTGAGGACGCTGAGGGCTGGCAAGGCCACCCTGGGCGCCCTCATTTCTGCCCCGCTGGGGTTGGAAGGACCAGGAGGAGGCTAGCAGAGGAGGCTGGAGGCGACTGGACTCAGCTGGGAGAAGCATAATGGGGAGGGGGCCTGGAGAGCGCACTGAATGGGTGGATTTGTGATTGGCATTGACCCAAAGGGGAGGGGATGGAGGGAGGGGCGGAAAGGGAAGGGGGCTGTTCGAATCTGGTGGGATGGGGCCAGGGCCAGGGCCTGACTCAGTGGAGGCGGGGAAGGGCTGAGGCTGGGTCTGGGAAAGACTGACCCAAAGGGACGAGACCAGGGAGGGGCGAAATGTGTGTGTGTGTGTGTGTGTGTGTGTGGAGGGGGTGGGGGTGGGGGTCCTGTGAGCCTAGTTGGGGCATTGGGATGGCAAATTAGGCGGGAGGGCTGGCCAGCGGGCAGGTCCGAGCCCTGTCCCCGGCTGGGGGGACGGGGAGGGGGGCTGTGTCCATATAAGGCCGGTCAGCGGCCCCTGCTCTCCCGGAGCAGCGCGGGCCGGGGCCGCCGCCTCCCCATGACCGGGCGCAGCGACATGGAGCCGCCCGCCGCGTTCTCGGGCTTCCCGGCGCTGCCCTCGGTCGCGCCTTCGGGGCCGCCGCCGTCGCCGCCCGCCGCCGCCGAGCCGGGCCCCGAGCCCGAGCCCGAGGAGGCGGTGGCGGGCCGCGGGGGGGCCGAGCCT